>NW_013655111.1:31442-199970 GCF_000499385.1 Eimeria necatrix
CTGCTGCTGCTGCTGCTGCTGCTGCTGCTGCTGCTGCTGCTCTTCAGTTTGCTGCAGCGCCACCGTACAAGCCACCAACTTGGGCATGGGGTAGCCTGTGAAATGGCCCGAGTGCATGTGCGCCAGCTGCAGCCTGCAGCAGCAAACCCCACCTGCTGCTGCTGCTGCTGCTGCTGCTGCTGCTGTTGCTGCTGCCCCCCTCTAGCAAGAAACAGCAGCAGCGGCAACGGAAGCAGCAGCAGCAAGAAGAGAGACAGCGGCAGCGAAAACAGCAGCAGCAGCGGCAGCGAAGACAGCAGCAGCAGCACCAGCAGCAGCAGCAGCAAGAACAGCAGCGGCGAGGACAGCAGCAGCAGCTGCTGCTGCTGCTGCTGCGTAGGGTTTAGGGTTCAGGGTTTAGGGTTTAGGGTTTATACTTTGCAAGAAAAAGAATCTCTTGAGGAGTTAAAAGCTGCTGCCGGGGTTTGTGGGTGAAGATGCAGCCAATAAGCTCAAGGCCGAGTCTAGCAGCAACTGCTGCTGCTGCTGCTGCTTCTGCGTCTGCTGCGCTGCTCTGCAGCAAACGAAAGCCGTCCGTGGTCCCCTCCTGCAGCAGCAGCAGCAGCAGCCGCAGCAGCCACAGCAGCTGCAGCAGCAGCGCCACAACCCCCAACGCACCCCAACCACCGCCCGCACCAGCACCAACACCCGCAGCAGCAGCAGCAGCAGCAGCAGCAACAGCAGCAGCATCATCATCATTAGCAGCACCATCATCATCAGCAGCAGCAGCAGCATCAACAGCAGCATCATCAACAGCAGCCCCATCATCACCAGCAGCAGCAGCAGAGCCGCAGCAGCAGCACCCGCACCATCATCACCATCACCAGCAGCAGCAGCAGCAGCAGCACCCGCACCATCATCACCATCACCAGCAGCAGCAGCAGCAGCAGCAGCAGCAGCAGCAGCAGCAGCAGCAGCAGCGGACCTGGGGGGGCTCGTAGATGGCCTCGCAGACGGCGCGGAGGCCCAGGGGGTAGTGGGGGTCTTCGCGGAAGTAGCCAAACATGAGCCCCACGCGCTGCTGCAGCAGCAGCAAGTTTTGCTGCCAAAAAGAAACAAAACTTCGAACTTCTGCAACATTCATCAACTCCAAGTGGTCCACGTGCCGGTACCCCTGGTGCTTCAGGCTCACTGGCGCTGGCAGCTGCAGCAGCAGCAGCAGCAGCAGCAGCAGCAGAAGCAGCAGCGCAGCAGCAGCAGCAGCAGAAGCAGCAGCGCAGCAGCAGCAGCAGAAGCAGCAGCGCAGCAGCAGCAGCAGCAGAGGAACGGGCAGTGCAGCAGCAGAGGGGGGACGGCCGTGCAAAGAGGCAGCGGACGGGAAGGACGTGGCGGGATCTAGGGTTTAGGGTTTAGGGTTTAGGGTTTAGGGTTTAGGGTTTAGGGTTTAGGGTTTAGGGTTTAGGGTGGGGGTTTAGGGTTTAGGGTTTAGGGTTTAGGGTTTAGGGTTTAGGGTTTAGGGTTTAGGGTTTAGGGTTTATGCAGGGCGCGGGAAACACCCCCGCGTTGGTGAACAGTTTGTTGACTTCGCTGTGCAACATTTCGCCCTTCTTTAGGGTTTAGGGTTTAGGGTTTAGGGTTTTAGGGTTTAGGGTTTAGGGTTTAGGGTTTAGGGTTTAGGGGGGTTTAGGGTTTAGGGTTTAGGGTTTAGGGTTTAGGGTTTAGGGTTTAGGGTTTAGGGTTTAGGGTTTACTTTGTTCATTTGGCCGGTCTGGAGCTTCTTGGGCGCGTAGCTCGTCAGCAGCGGCAAATCCAAAACAGCATAATTTCTCTCTTCTATGAATTTGTCGAAAGATTGAAAGTTGCTGCTGCTGCTGCTGCTGCTGCTGTCCGCGGGCTTCCCGCTGCTGCTGCTGCTGCTGCTGCTGGCGCTGCTGCTGCTGCTACTGCTGCTGCTGCTGCTGCTGCTGCTGCTCGGAGCAGGCGCATCTGCGGCCGCAGCAGCAAAGACACACCACAGGCAGACTGAGACTACTCCGTTAAGAACCCGAGCAGCAGCAGCAGCAGCAGCAGCAACTGCTGCTGCTGCTGCTGCCAGCAAACGCGCAGCAGCAAACCTGCTTGTTTGCTGCTGCCGCTGCTGCTGCACCCTGGGATTCACTTGCCGCTCAGAGCTGCTGCAGCCTCCGTATCAGTTCCTTTCGCTGCTGCGTCGCATGCAGGCTACTTGCTGCTGCTGCTGCTGCTGCTGCTGCTGCTGCTGCCGCTGCTGCTGCGCTCACTTGCTGCGTCTTTGTCGCTGCTGCTGCGCGGGGTGCTGGCAGCAGGAAAAAGATCAGCAGAAGCAGAAATGGATTCTGTTCCTTCAGCTTCCACAAATAAAATGCTGCCAGAAGTCAGGCCCAGGGCCTCCACGCTGCGGGGGCCCCGCTCCAGCAGCTGCAGCAGCAGCAGCAGCAGCAGCAGCAGCAGCAGCAGCAGGCGAGTTGGCCGCAGCGAGCGGCAGCAACGGCAGCACGCACTACAAAGTGGCGAAGCAAGATCGCGCAAGGCACCCAGGGGTAAGAGGCAGCAGCAGCAGCAAGTCATTAGCAGCAGCAGCAGCCGCAGCAGCAGCAGCAGCAGAGGCAACAGCGGAAGAGGCAGCAGCAGCAGCAGCAACGGCAGCAGCCGCAACAGCAGCAGCGAGCTCGCAGATGCAGCTGCACTGCACTAGAAGAAAGAATGCCAGCAGCCACACATGCAGCTGCAGCAGCAGCAGCAGCAGCATCCGCAGCAACGGCTGCAGCAGCAGCAGCAGCAACAGCAACAGCAACAAAGACAGCGAGCAACGAGAGGAGCACGTCGAAGTAAGCAGCAAAAACGCACCCGTCAGCAGCAGCAGCAACAGCAGCAGCAGCAGCAGCAACAGCAGCAGCAGCAGCAGCAACAGCAGCAGCAGCAGCAGCAGCACCTGCTTCTTCTCTGCGTCTGTGTAGAGGCGCAGCGTGTCTGTGGAGACTTTTAGCTGCTGCGCCACCTGTACATACACCTCATCTGCTGTGCTGCTGCTGCTGCTGGTGACTCTGCTGTGGCCAGCAGAAGCGCGCAGCCGCAGCACCACAGGCTTGCCCTCCATCTTTGCTGCTGCTGCTGCTGCTGCTGCTGCTGCTGCTGCTGCTGCTGTTTGCTGCGGGCGGCGAGGGGCGCCAGCTACCTGCTGCTGACGCCGCGCAGCGCGGTGCAGCAGCTCATGTAGCTGCTGCTCTTGCTGCAGCAGCGGCGCCTGCTGTTGTTCTTGTTGCTGTTGTTGCTGCTGCTGCAGCAGCTGCTGCAGCTGCTGCAGCTGCTGCAGCTGGCCCGCTTAACCGCCGCCCGAGGCGTTGCTGCTGCAGCTAAGCAGAAGCCGCTGTGCTGCAGCAAAACAAGTGAGCTGCTAGCTGAGGTGTAGGTACACTGCAGTCTCAAGTTGCTGCTGCTGCTGCTGCTGCTGCTGGCGCTGCAGCAGCTGCCGCATGCGCCACGACGGAGACCTTCGGCCGACGTCGTTGCTGCTGCTGCTGCTGCTGCTGCTGCTGCTGCTGTCTAGATGTCCATGCAGCTGCCACAGAAATAAACTTTGATTTTAAAAATAAATAACTCGTCAAAGACGCGCGGCAAAAAAAGAAGTGTAGGAGTTGCTGCAGCAGCAGTAACAGCGCTGCTGCGCGCTGCTGCTGTCACTGCTCAGCTGCTGCTGGTGCTGCTGCTGCTGCTGCTGCTGCAGTATCTCAACGCGCTCGCACGAGGTGTACGGACAGCAGCTCTAATCAACTCTTTTTGCTGCTCAACATAATTATTTATTTTTTTCAAACATTTAATAACAACAACCCTCTTGGTAAGCTAGGCGGGAGCTTCCGTTTATTACTGTTTGCAGCCGCACCAGCCCCAGCAGCAGCAGCTGCTGCTGCTGTAGCTGCTGCAGCAGCAGCAGCAGCAACTGCCGCTGCTGCTGCTGCAGCAGTGAAGCTGCGATTGACACAGAGATAAGGAGCTGCAGAAGAACTGCTGCTGCTTCCGGGAGCAGGCTCGAGGTGACGCCAAGGAGCTGTAGCTACACAGCGTAGCAAAAAGCTGCTGCTGCCGCTGCTGCTGCTGCCGCTGCTGCTGCTGCTGCTGCTGCTGCTGCTGCTGCTGCTGCTGATATTGGCTGCCGTGATCACCGGGAGAAAAGAAAGCAGCCGTGCTGAGGCGCCGCAGAGACACGAAGGGCCAAGGCGGCTGTGTTGGTGACTGTAGAGTGTCTTCCTTCTGCTGCTGCTGCTGCTGTAGCTGCTGCTGCTGCTGCTGTAGCTGATGCTGCTGCTGTAGCTGCTGCTGCTGCTGCTTGGGCAGCAAGGCTTAGAAGAAGGCCTTAGCTATGCGTTAGCCTGAGGCTTTGAAGTCAAGAGAAGGAGACAGGCAAGCTGCTGCTGCGCATACAAAAACAAGCAGCAGCAGCAGCAGCAGCAGCAGCAGCAGCAGCAACTGCAGCAGCAGTAGCAGCAGCAGCAGTGGAGTAGAAAGCACGAGACAGAGGCTGCTGAAAAAGAAAACAAGAGCTTTGATATACAAGACAAAAGCAGCAGCTGGCAAGGAGACAAAGGTAATGCAGAGCAGCAGCAGCAGCAGCAACAGCAGCAACAGCAACAGCAGCAGCAGCAGCAGCTGCTGCTGCTGCTTCTAGAGTAAAGGGCTCAAGCAGATTCAAAAGAGATGAGTAACAAGGAGCAAACAAACTGAGGGCAAAAAGGAGAGAAAGAAAAGAAAAAGAAAAAAGATTTAAAAAAACAAAAAAGAAATAAAAAATAAAATAAAAAGTGACAAAAAGAAAAGAAACAAAAGGAGAAAAAGCTTTTGCTGCTGCCTCTTGTGTGCTGCTGCGAGGGTTTTGCTCGACAAGAGGATGCCACCGGGGCTTAGCTGTCAAGGGTCCCCAAATCCCAAATCCCAAATCCCAAACCCCAAATCCCAAGTCTTAATCCCAAACCCCAAAGCCTTAATATGAGTAGTCTTCAGGGTTTACAATTTAGAGTTTAGGGTTAAGGGTTTGGCGTAAAGGGTTTAGGGTTTAGGGTTTAAGGTCAAGAATTTAGGGTTTAGGGTTTAAGGTTAAAAATTCAGGGTTTAGGGTTTAGGGTTTAGGGTTTAGGGTTTAGCTGGGAAAATGGCGGGGCCTGGGAAGGGCAAGAAGAAGCAGCGGCGGCTGGGGCCCCCCGAAGTAATTCGGTTTAAAGAAACAATTCAGTTTTTGCTGCTGAAGAATTTGGTGGCAGAAGCAAACAAAGACCCGCTGCTGCTGGACCGCGTGCTGCTGCTGCCCACGCAGCAGCAGCAGCAGCAGCAGCAGCAGGGGGAGGAGGACGAGGAGGAAGAGCAGCAGCAGCAAGAGGAGCTGCAGCAGCAGCAGCAGCAGCAACAGCAGCAGGCGGAAGAGCTGCAGGAAGACGAGCAGCAGGAGGATGAGCACCAAGACGAAGAGCAGCAGGAAGGCGAGCAGCAGCAGCAGCAGCAGCAGCAACAGCAGCAACAGCAGCAACAGCAGCAGCAGCAGCAGCAAGCAGACGAAGAAGAAGACATGAGGAGGTTTGGGTTGCTGCTGCACCTCTTGGGCCGTCTGGCCGATGAACTCAAAGTTAGCTGCTGTTAGGTTTCCTGCTGCTGCTGCTGCTGCTAGGTTTCCTGCTGCTGCTGCTGCTGCTGCGTGTGTTGGTGTTGCTGCTGCTGCTAGATTTGCTGCTGCTGCTTCTAGGTTTGCATCTGCTGATGCTAGTTCTGGGGCTGCTGCTATCAGTAGCAACAAGCCCAGCAGCAGCAGTTCCCGTCGTTGCTACTGCTCCTGCTGCCCCCCTTGCTGCCCTTATTGCTGCTGCTGCTGCTGCTGCTGCTGCTGCTGCTGCTGCTGCTGCTGCTGCTGCTGCTTTTAGGCCTCGAAGCCAAAGGACTACCGCTTTTTGTGGGCGCCGGAGCTGCTGGCGCCTTCGCCGCAGTACTGCCCTTCTGGGTATCCGCTGTATGTGCT
The DNA here is from genome assembly GCF_000499385.1 of Eimeria necatrix. NCBI lineage: Eukaryota > Apicomplexa > Conoidasida > Eucoccidiorida > Eimeriidae > Eimeria > Eimeria necatrix. The sequence goes on from NW_013655111.1 coordinate 37,438, forward strand.
GCGATACGTGCGGCGGATTGCTGCAGCAGCAGCAGCAGCAGCAGCAGCAGAAGCAGCAGCAGGTGACGCAGCAGGGGGCGAGGCAGACGGCGCTGCTGCTGCTGCTGCAGCCGTTGCTGTGAGGCAGGCCTCAGATGCTGCAGCTGCTGCTCCAGAAGACGGGCAGTTCTTGGGCGCTGCGCAGCAGCAGCAGGGGCCTTCCGCAGCAGCAGCAGCAGCAGCAACAGCAGCAGCAGCAGGCCCTGCTTTTGGGGGCTGGCTGAGCGAGGCGCTGCAGCAGCAGGAAGCAGAAGCAGGCAGCAGCACGCACCGCAGCAGCGGCAGCAGCAGCAGCAGCGACAGCAGCAGCAGCTGCAGACTGCAGCTGGACGGACTCAGCGTTTGTTTGCCGCTGGAAGTTTGTGAGCGCTGCAGGCTGTTTTTGCTGCTGCTGCGCAGCAGCGCAGCAGCTGTGCTGCAGCTAGCTGCAGCAGGCCTCAGCAGCAACTTCGCAGGCGGCCTTGTGGGCTTTCTGGGGCAGCTCAAGTCCCGACTGCAGCAGCTAGATGGCCTTTGGATTGAAACAGAAGCAAATCTTGCAAAGAGGCTTTATGCTGCAGCAAACGAGCGGCTGCTGCCGCTCGTCCTGCTCCTAGTGAGCCGCTGCTGCTGCTGCTGCTGCTGCTGCTGCTGCTGCTGCTGCTGCTGTTGCTGCTGCTGTTGTTATTGCGTTTGCTGCTGTTGCTATTGCTGCTGCTGCTGCTGCTATTGCTGCTGGTACTATAGCTGCTGCTGTTGCTGCCGAAGCTGCTGCTGCTGCTGCTGCCTGCGCTGTTAGTTCGGCTTTTAATGTGAAAGTGTCTGTGGGACTGCAGCAAGAAGCTGTGTTTGCTGTTTTGTTTGCCAAGAATATTTGTCTTTAATTGCTGCTGAAAGCATTTTGCATTTTTAAAGTTTTGGGGAATTTAATTTGTCGTAAAAGTAAAAGGAAAGAAGTGGAGCCATTATGCGGTGTATGTACACCGCAGCAAGTCAGATAATGCATTCAGTGCAGAATCCGGAAAAGTCTTTTTGTTAGATTTTTTCGATCTTTTGAAGCAATTGCAGCTCTAAAAGTACCATTTTAGTGCCACTTTTGATTTAAAATTCTAAAATACTTTTTTAAATTTGCAAAAGTCTTTTATTTAAATGAAAATGGCAATTTGCAGAAAGTGAAAATCCCACAAGTGGCGCCGGCGGCCCCCAGAGCTGAGGTGTATGTACACCTGGCCTATAAAAGGCCTATTTCTCTAAATAGATTTTTAAATTGAAATATTTATTTTGTGAATTTAATTTATTAATTTGGATGTTTATTTCTAAAAGTATATTCATTAATGTTTATTAGTAATAATTTATCTAAAAAGGCTTCATTCATCTTTTAAATGTTTGTTCTACAAATAGACTTCTACAATTTATGAAGTGTTTATTTCTTTAAATAGAATTTATTAATTTATTAAATTCTATTTTTAAATAAATCCTGTTAGTCTTTAAAATATCTTTTTCTTTTAAAAGATTAAAAAGTCTTCAAGAATGTCTGACTTTCTAAAAAGACTTCAAAAGTCTTTCTTTCTCTCAAATTGCTGCTGCGCTGCTGTCCGTAAGCAGCAGCAGCAGCAACAACAGCAGCAGCAGCAGCAGCAGCAGCAGCAGCAGCCTCTCCGCGAATTCAGATTCAGTCTCGCTTCTTTTCCCTAGACAGTTCCTTATTTCCCTGACTGCTGCTGCTGCTGCTGCGGCTGCTGCTGCTGCTGCTGTGGCTGCTGCTGCTGCTGCTGCTGCTGCTGCTGCTGCTGCTGCTGCAGGACGCAGAGGCCAAAGTAACGCGCTGCGAAGCAGAAGAGGTGAACACAAAACGGAATTTTCTTTTTTTTATTTCCTTTAATTCTAAATTAAATTTATTTCTCTTTTTATTTCTTTTCGATTTATTTTGTTCTTTTGTTTATTTTTTCTTCCTTAATTCATTATGCTGAGATCCGTGCTGCTGCTACTACTGGTCCTGCTGCTGTTGCTGCTGGTGCTGCCGGTTCTGCTGCTGTTTTTGCTGCTACTCTTGCTGCTGTTGCTGCTGTTGCTGCTGCTTCCGCTGCAGCTTTCGCTGCCACTGGTGCCGCTGTTGTTGCTGCTGTTGCTGCTGTTGTTGTTGCTTTTGTTACTGCTGTTCTTGCTGCTGGTGGCTTCGCCACTGCTGCTGCTGCTGCTGCTGCTACCTTGCTGCTGCTCCTATCGCTGCCACGGTTGTTGCTGATGTTGCTGCTGCAGCTGCTAATGTTGCTGCTGCTACTGTTGCTGCTGTTGGTCTTGCTGTTGCTACTGCTGTTGCTATCGCTGTTGCTGTTTCTGCTGCTGCTGCTGCTGTTGCTGCTGCTGCTGCTGCTGCTGTTGCAGTCAGCTGAAGAGTCACTGCAGCAAATAATGCTTTAATTTGACGAAGAAGCAGAGCCTGTTTATCCCACTAACTATTTATTTATTTATTTATTTATTTATTTATTTATCTATTTATTTATTTATTTATTTATAATTGTTGATTTATTATTATAAAGAATTATTTTATTTGTTTTGCCCCTCAGGAGTTCGCTTCGAAAAGAAAAGCCGAGGAAGAATTCGTTCTGCGGCTCGTGGTAGAATCTGCTGCTGCTGCTGCTGCTGCTGCTGCTGCTACAGCTGCCGCTGCTGCTGCTGCTGCTGCTGCTGCTGCCTCTGCTGCTGCGCGTAAACGGCTGCGCTGCTTCTTTGCTGCTGCACTTTGCTGCAGGACCTGATGGGAACAATTCGCCCTGAGTGGAAAGACAGAGACATACCTAAAGTACCAGTCTAGCTGCTGCTGCGAATGCTACTGGATTTGCTGCTGCTGCTGCTGCTGCTGCGACTGCTGCTGGATCTGCTGCTGCTGCTGCTGCTGCGACAGTGGCTGTGTACGTTGCTGCTTAGCATATGCTGCTGCTGCTGCTGCTGCGGGGAAAACCCTCTGTAGGTTGTGCTGCCGCCCGGACAAGCAACCCACGCATGCGTCCCCAAACGCTAAACCCTAAACCCTAAACCCTAAACCCTAAACCCTAGGTGGTGCTGCTGCGGCTGCTAGGACGCCATAGAGCTCGCGGAGACAGTCATATTTTTTGAGCTGCGGCTGCCAGCAAACTACAAGCAGCTCTGCTCCCAAGTAATCAGAGCCTACCTGCGAGGTGCGAGCAGCAGCAGCAGCAGCAGAAGCAGCAGCAGCAGCAGCAGCAGCAGCAGATGTAGTGGATTGTGCTGTCCTTTTGCAGCCCGCGTCGTTTTGAGGGAGGTTCCCCGAGTTCGAGTCAAGTTAGAACTCGAGGACAAGTATGGGCAGCAGCAGCAGCTGCTGCTGCCAGCAGCAGCTGCTGCTGCTTCTGGTGTTGCTGCTGCTGCCTCTGCTGGCGCTACTGTTGCTGCTGCTGGCGTCGCTGTTCCTGTCGGTGCTCGTGTTATCAGCGTCGCTGCTGCTGCTGCTGCTGCTGCTGCTGTGTCTGGGTGCAGCAAGAAGCTGGTAGTCGCCTTAGAGCATCTGCTGCAGGCAAGGAGAGCAGCTGCTGCTTCTGCCTCTGCTGCTGCAGTTGCTAGCACCACTACCTTCGCTGCTGCTGCTGCTGCTGCTCTTGCTGTTGCTGTTGTTGCTGTTGCTGCTGCTGCTGCTGCTGCAGCAGAGCTGCTGCGCTGCACTTGCTGCTGCAGCGCATGTGGGAAGCCCGTCGCTGCTTCGACGCCGCGCTGCAGTTTCCCCAAGTGCGTAACTGCTGCAGCCCGAAACGCATGCGCATGCAAATGCATGCAAACGCATGCATTTGCATGCACTTGCATGCATTTGCATGCATTTGCATGCACTTGCATGCATTTGCATGCACTTGCATGCATGCAGTCCTACCCTACAAGTTGGCAGCGCGCAGCAGCAGCTAAATGCCGAAGAGCTTTGCAAGAATAGCACTAAGTCTCTTGTAGATCTGTTTGCATTTATTTAGATTCATTTTTATATTTTTAATATTTATTTATATTTATTCGCATGCATGCGCTTCAAAAGTACACAATTACACAAATGGGGCCTCAGGTGTATCGACACCTCGCAGAATCATCCACTTCAAACTCTGGCGGCCCCGACTAGCTGCCCGCTAGAGAGCTGCATGCATGCATGCATGCATGCATGCATGCATGCATGCACAAGCGCATGCATGCACAAGCGCATGCATGCACAAACGCATGCATGCATGCACCTTTCTGCGCATGCATGCAGCTTCCTGTGCGTGCATGCAAGCACGCACAGGCCCTTATGCATGCATGCATGCGCCCATGCATGCATGCATCCAAGAATGCATGCACGCAAGAATGCATGCATGCATGCATGCATGCATGCATGCATGCATGCAACCCCCGCAGGCGCATGTGTGTGTGGGGTTTGCAGCTGCCAGAAGGCCCCGCGTTTTGGCTGGAGAGGAACGGGCTGACTGTGGAGCCGCCTCTCGAGAGCGTCCCGCTGATGCAGGTTTGTCTTTGCTGCTGCTGCTGCTGCTGCTGCTGCTGCTGCTGCTGCAGTGCATGCACGCGCGCGCCCTGCGGCACTGCTGCACCGCGGCGCCCCACAGCTTGCTGCTGCTGCTGCTGCGGCCCCGCAGGAAACAAGAGAAGTCTAGAGGGCTGTCAAATGTGCTCAGCTGTCAGTACACCTCACAGCGAGGCCCTAGCTATCCTGCGGCTGCTGCTGCTGCTGCTGCTGCAGCACGCACTCGCGGCTGCTGCTGCAGCACGACCTGCTGCTGCTGCTGCTGCTGACGCTCCCGCAGCAGCGCCTAACGCTGCTCTCGCAGCGGCGTCTAGTGCCGCTGCTGCTGCAACAGCATCTAGTGCTGCTGCTGCTGCTGCTGCACCTAGTGCTGCTCTGGCAGCAGCTTCCAGAGCAATGGCTGCAGCAGCCTTTAGAGCTGCTGCCGCTGCGGCGTGAGATGCTGCTGCTGCTGCTGCAGCACCTTACGCTGCCCTTGCAGCAGCATGCTGCTGCTGAAGCAAGAATTCTCGCTGCAGCAGCAGCAGCAAAACTCTAACAGTGCTGCTGCTGCAATATCTAGTGCTACCGTCGCAGCAGCATGCTGCTGCTGCTGCTACTGCTGCTGCTGCTCCTACTGCTGGCAGCACCTAAGAGACAAAGAATCTGTCTCGTATCTATCAAAGATAAGGATCTCGGTCGGGCTTGTCGGAGCTGTAGAACTACACTTGGCGGTGCTGCTGCTGCTGCTGCTGGCGCTGCTGCTGCTGCTGCTGCTGCTGCTGCTACTCACTGCACACGCTGCAGCCGCCCCTCTGCTAACAACTATTTATGCTGGCAATGCTGACAGAGAAAGCAGGCAGCGCCTGGGGAAAGAAGTCCCTTGAGTTGCTGCTGCAGCGCTGCGAGGCTCCCGTAGCTCCCAGGTGGCTGTGCTGCTACTGCTGCTCTGCAGCAGCAGCAGCAGCAGCAGCAGCAGCAGCGGCGCCCCTCGGAAGGAGAAAGCGCCACACATCAGCGCAGGTCAAGACTCCCGTCAGACGGCCCCTGCAGGAGACAAATAGCCGCAGGCAGCCACACAGTTACGGCTAGCTGTTAGCACGGCTAGCTAGCTAGCTAGCTAGCTAGCCAGCCAGCTAGCCACACAGCTAGCCACAAAGCTAGCCACACAGTTAGCCACCTAGCTGACCGCGTGGCCAGCTAGCTAGCTGGCTAGCTAGCTAGCCAGTTGCACGGCTAGCCGCATTGATAACCAGCTAGTTATCTGTCTTTCTAGCCAGATAGCTGCCCAGCTAGCTAGCCAGCTAGCTAGCTGGATAGATGGCCAGCTAGCTGGCTAGCTAGCCATCTAGCTAGCTGCATATATGGCCAGCTAGCTGGCTAGCTAGCCAGCCGCATGCACGGGCACTGGTGGCCGGCCAGGAGGCCCCCCTAGCTAGCTGTGTGGCTAGCTAGCCAACCTCACAGCTAGCCATATAATGTGCATGCAGTGCAGCAAACAGCTGCAGCAAACAGCTGCAGCAAATGGCAAATCACTGAAGCCTCAAACTGGATGCGTGCGGCCAAAAGAATGGAAGCAAAGCATGCAAGTGCTGCTGCAGCAAGTGCTGCTGCAGCAAGTGCTGCTGCAGCAAGTGCTGCTGCAGCAAGTGCTGCTGCTGCAAGTGCTGCTGCTGCAAGTGCTGCTGCTGCAAGTGCTGCTGCAGCACAAACTGCTGCAGCAAGCACTGTTGCAGCAAGTGCTGCTTCGATCTAGACTCCAAGCACACTCCATTCAAAAGCCCATTAGGTCAGGAAGAATTCTCAAATTCAAAAAATTAAAAAAATTAAAAAATCAAAAAATGCAAAAAAGACAAAAAGACAAAAAATGCATTTTTAAAAACCCTTAGTGAAACAAAAGCTTTCAAGAATGCATTTTCAAAAGCCCAAATGCAAAAAATTTCAAAAAATGCAAAAAAATTCAAAAATGCAAAAAGTCAGAAAATGCATTTTTATAAGTTCCGAATTGCAGCAGCAGCAGAAGAGTCTTTTGCAGCAGCAAAAAGGACTTTGCAGCAGCAAAAAGGACTTTTGCAGCAGCAAAAAGGACTTTTGCAGCAGCAAAAAGGACTTTTGCAGCAGCAAAAAGGACTTTTGCAGCAGCAAAAAGAGAAGTTGGAATTTAAATAAAAGACAAAACCATTTGAGTACTTAAATGAAAACTTCGAAAAATCCGAAAACGCGATTTTCGAGATTTCATGAAAAACAAAAAGAGAAAATCCATAAAGAGTGTGGGGCAAGAAATGGAAAACGAAAAGAAAAAATCCAAAATCCAAAATTAAAAATCAAAAATGAATAAATCAGAAATAAAAATGAATTGGAAAAAGAAAAAATGAAAAGAAATAATGGAAGCAAAAGGCTCAATGAATGCAGACACAAGTGGCGGAGAAAAGTCGAAAATAAAAAGAAACCAAAAAATAAAAAACAAAAAAAGAAACAAAGAAGAGAAAACAGAAATAAAAAGAAAAACAAAAAGAAACAAAAAAGAAACAGGAGCAGACAAACGGAAGAAGTAAAGGAAGCCAGAAAGAAAGCTGCTGCTGCTGCTGCTGCTGCCGCTACTGCTGCTGCTGCTGCTGCTGCTGCTGCTCACTGCTCCGATAAGAAGAGAATCTTTTTCTCGTCGGCAAATAGCAGCAGCTCAATCGCCTGCTGCAGCGTCAAAAAAGCTGCTGCTGCTTCCCTCACCTGCAGCAGCAGCCGCGCACATCGCAGCAGCCCCAACTATACTTCCTGCTGCTGCTGCTGGTGCTGCTGCTGCTGCTGCTGAGAGAGAATAGAGGTTTTGCTGCAGCTGCTAATATCGAAAGAACTCACCACCCCTTGGTAGATCGGCTGCGGGCCGTTTGCTGCTGTGAGGCGGCTGAGGGCTGCTGCAGTTGCTGCGCTTCTTCTGCTGCTGCCGCTGCTGCTGCTGCTGGAGGGCAGCAGCTGGATATCGCTGCCTGCTGCTGCTGCTGCTGCTGCTGCTGCGTGCGCCAGCATGCGGTGCTGCCACTGCAGCTGATGGAACTGCTGCACGTACCTCGACACTGGCAGCGTGAGGTCTAGGGGGACCTGCAAACACGCAGCAGCAGCAGCAGCAGCAGCAGCAGCAGCAGCAAAGCAGCAGCAAAGCAGCAGCAGCAGCAGCAGCAGCAGCAAAGCTCGCTCACGAGGTATTTACAACCAAAGCCTCTTCTTTTTAATTTTGCCTTTGTTGCTGTTCGTTAATATCTGTGTCTCCTTCTGCCCCTCTGCCCCTGTTCCCCGCTGCTGCTGCTGCTGCTGCTGCTGCTGCTGCTGCTGCTGCTTCTTACCCCGTCATGCAGCAGCTTGAAGACAACGGCTAGGAAATCGTCAAGAGAAAAGCAACAAACGTAGGCCCCTGCAGCGCAGCAAAAGAAGTACCAGCAGCAGCTCCCTCGATCCCCCGCTGCTGCTGCTGCTGCTGCTGCTGCTGCTGTTCATTTTTGCTGCTAAATACGTGTCCTCTCTGCGTTTTTCGTCTCTCGTAATTTCTTATTTATTTATCTGAAATTCTTTTGTTTCTTTTTGTCTCCATTTGTTTTCTTTTATCTTTTTCGTTTGATTTGTTTTTTTGAGTCAATTTTGTCTTTTTTTAGATCTTTTTGTCCCGTTTTTCCACGAAGTTCAACTTCGTGTCTGTGGAAATGTTTGTTTTGCTGTTTGCTGCTGCAGTTTGGCAGCAATTTGATTCATTTGCTGCTGCTGCTGCTGCTTTTTGGCTCATTTGCCCACCTGTGGAGTCCACCAGCGGCAAAGAAGAAAAACCAGCAGCAACTGCAGCAGCCAAAAAGTCCTCCGTCGAGTCCTCGACACAAAACGTCACCAAGTCCTCATGGGTGCCCAGCTGCGCGCAGCAGCAGCAGCAGCAGCAGCAGCAGCGGAGCAGCAGCAGCAGCAGCAGCAGCGGAGCAGCAGCAGCAGCAGGAAAAAGAACGCAATGAAACGAAACAGAAAAAACAGCAAACAGCAGCGGTACGCCAAGGCAGAAGCAACACGCCCACAGTTAGCTGCAACAGAGAAGAATCCCCCCGCAGCAGCAGCAGCAGCAGCAGCAACAGCAACAGCAGCAGCAGCAGCTGCTGCTCACTTTGGCAGCTAGGACATTCGTTGCCAGAATCGGGTGAGCCCCTTGGAGCTGAAGAGCACAGGAAACAAGGAAGCCAAAACAGCACAGCTACTTGGCACCACGCAGCAAGCAACTCCTGCTGCTGCTGCTGCTGCTGCTGCTGCTGCTGCTGCTGCTGCTTGCCTCTCTGACAAGGTGCACAAGAAAAGCATGGGTAGAGACGAGGGCCAAGGGGGCCCTTCTTCCCTCGTTGACGATGCATAGGTAGGGGGCCCTGCGCGCAAAGTCGCACTTCGCTCTTGCTGCTGCTGCTGCTGCTACTGCTGCTGCTGCAGCTGCTGCTGCTGCTGCTGCTGCTGCTACTGTTGCTGCGTACCCGCTGTCTAGGAGATGCAACAGGGCAGTTGCGCAGTCGCAGTCCGGCATAACTCGCTGGACTTCGTCCACAGAGCCGCCGCATATATCTGCAGCAGCAGCAGCAGCAGCAGCAGCAGCAGCAGCAGCAGCAAATGTGGTGTTAGCAGCAGCAGCAGGAAGGGCATGGCTGCATGCAGCAACGAGCACAGCTGCTGCATGGACCCGAGAATGCCCCAAACAGCAACAACTAGACATTGTTGCTGCTGCTGCTTCTGTCGCCGCTGTGGCTGCTGCTGCTGCTGCTGCTGCTGCTGCTGCTGCGCAGCTAATCTGGGCTTCGCGCAGCAGCAACAGCTCGTCGCGGAAGCAGAAGGGCAATGGCAGCAGGAGACGCAATTTACACTTTTTGCAGCAGACCAGCAGCAGCAAGGAAAAGAGCACCAGCAGCAGGAATAGCGGCAGCAGCAGCAGCACAGCAGCAGCAGCAGGAACAGCGGCAGCGGCAGCAGCAGCAGCAGCACAGCAGCAGCAGCACAGCAGCAGCAGCAGCACAGCAGCAGCAGCACAGCAGCAGCAGCAGCAGCACTCACGACCGAACCCTTCCAAGGAAAGGGCCCACGGCGGCGTCGAGTCTTTAATGTCTAAAGAAGCCCCGACAGCTTCGCCGGATGCGTTCTCTCCCTGCTGCATGCTGCTGCTGCTGCTGCTGCTGCTGCTGCTGCTGCTGCTGTTGCTGCTGTTCATGCTGCTGTTGCCGTTGCTGCCGCTGACTGTGGTCTCGACCTCACTAGCGTCACTGTTGTTGTTCGGTGCTGCGGAATCAGCAGCAGAGTTGCTGCTGCTGCTGCTGGCTGCCGCTTTCTGCGCCTCCGGCGCCCCGCCCTGCTGCTGCTGCTGCTGCTGCTGCTGCTGCTGCTTGCTGCTGCGCAGCCAACGCTGCCAGTGCAGCAAGTAGCGCGCGAAGTGCTGCGAGTCCAGCCTGCTCATGAAGCGCCTGTTTGTTTCTGAATAGACCCAAACCCCTCGGCAGCTGCAGCAGCGGCCCTGGGCGGGGCTGCCGCAGCAGGGGGGGGGCGACTGGGCGCTGCTGCTGCTGCAGCTGCCGCTGCTGCTGCTGCTGCAGCTGCCGCTGCTGCTGCTGCTGTCTTCGGGCGCGGCCGCCGGCTCCGCCGCCGCCGCCTCGGGCAGCCCATTCGTGCTGCTGCTGCTGCGCAGCTGCTGCAGCAGCTCCGCGCTCCTGCTGCTCTCCCCGCTGCTCGGCCAGTGCGCAGCAGCGCCCGCTGCAGCCTCAGCTGCTGCTGCTGCTGCTGCGGCTGCGGCTGGGGACGCTCCTCCACTCCTTGCTGCTGCTGCTGCTGCAGTGGATCCCTCACCTGCGCTGCTGCCCGGCGCTGCTGCTGGACTTGCAGGCTCGGCTGCAGAAGCAGGCAACGGCTGCTGCCGCCCACTAGATCCCTCATCCGCCATTAGAGCCCGTGCAGATTCTGACGGGCAAATGCGTTGCTGCTGCTGCCGCTGCTGCTGCTGCTGCTGCTGCTCGCTGCACTGGGGCCGCGCTTTAGAGGATGCAGCAGCTGCAGCACAAGAAGGTGCCGCAGCGGCGGCCGCAGCAGTCTCAAACTGTTGCTGTCTTTTCGAGGCAGGAGCTTTGGGCATGAACGGGTAGCTGGCTGGCTGTTTGCTGTTGCCGCTGCTTCGCTGCTGCTACTGCTGGCGCTGCTGCTGCTGCTGCCAGCCTGCATGAGGAGTCCCAGGCCACTCAGATCTGCTGATGCAGCTCCTGAAATGCATCGTTTGACGTTATTTAACGCTGTCTGCTGCTGCTGCTGCTGCTGCTGCCGCGGAGGAACTGCTGCTGAAGCAGCAGCGCCGCAGAGCCGAGCAGCCTAGCTAGGCCTGGGATTGCTGCAGCCAGTCAGTAGCCCCCCGTCGCTTCTATCCTTTCCTCTTCTATAAGAAATAAACAGAAATAGCGGGAGAGGGGGACCCTGTGCGCTGCATGCTTACTTCAGCAGCCAGCAGCAGCACAGCAGCAGCAACAGCAGCAAGCAGCCGTGGGGCCCCGGCAGCTGCATAAAGCCGCGCAGCGACAGCAGCAGCAGCTGCAGAGAAGCCCTCGATTTCGGGTTTTATTCTTTTGAATTCACGCCGAGGCCCTTTGTACTCTAGCTGCTGTGGGGCGCGCCTGCGCCTCCCCGCAGCAGCAAATCCTGAACACCAGCCCGCCAGGCAGCCGACAGTCGGCGCAGCCAGCCACACTCAAACCTCCCACGCGCAGCTGCAGTCTGTTGCTTCTCTGGCTGTCCCTTGTGTGCTTTGCGGGCCGCAGAGCGGAAGCCGCAGGCCCCGTGCCAACCTGAGCTGCTGCTGCTGCCGCAGCGGCTCTGCTGCTGCTGCAGCAGCGCCGCTTGACTCGCATTTGCTGCTCTTGAGCCTCGAAGTTTAACAGCTGAACTCGAAGGGAAAGCCTTGTCCTATCTTTGTTTCCCGGGAGTCGATTTCCGACTCTTTTCGCCTTATTACAGTGACTGCGCCCCCAGGTGCCTTGTGCATTTTTCTAGGAGGGCGCTCAAACACTGACTCAGGCCCCTACTTCGGGCAATTTTCTTTGTAGATTACACCCCAGCTGCTTCATTAGCAACATTGGCAGCCCCAATTGGCTCATTTCTGGGCCCGGCGGCACACGCGAGAACTATCTCGCCCTCAGTGTGGTGTTCCGCGGAGCCCAGAAACGAGCCAAGCACGGCTAACGACTTAGACAGTTTGGCTGGTTCTAATCTGCACAAAATTTGGCCCAACTAGGGGCCCTAAGTGAGCCCCTGAGTGCTTTATAGTCTCCGAGGGCAGGCCCGCGTTGCCCGGGCTCGGGGCGGAGGGCTTTGTTATTTGTGGGGAGCTGCTGCGGGGAGGCACAGGCTCGCTGCGCAGCAGCTAGGGTACAAAGGGTCTGGGTGGTAGTTCAAGATAATAAAATTCAAAATGAAGGACTTTTTTGCTGTCTACCGCACAGCATGGGGGCCGCTGCTGAGTCTTGGGGTAGACGCTGGACTGGTTTCTGGGCTGAGGAATTCCATGAAACATCCTGGGGAAAGGTTGGGGGCAGGCTAGCTGCGTTTGAGCAAATGCCCATGGGGCTAATGCAGGGGATCAGCTGGGTGCTGCAGCAGCAGCAGCAGCAGCATTCTGCTGTGAGCCCTATAGAGCTGCTGGCCTCTTTGGGTGTTCGGCTGCCGAAATCAGTTTGACGGAGAGGTTGAAGTAATTGCCCTGACTGCGGAGACAGTGTCTAGTTTACTGAATATCTCTAAAAAGCGGATTGCTGATTCAGCTGTTTAGCTGCAAAGGTAATCTGGAGAGATAAGAAAGGCTGGCATCTCTTTGGCCCCGGGGTGAAGTGTGTGGGCGGCCACAATGGATGTTCAGGGCTCCTTTCTCCCTGCTGCTGAGGCCAGGCCCCAGTTAAAACTTCTTGTCTTGTGTTGTGGTTAAAACTTCTTGTCTGTCACCCCTAGAATATTGGGCTTCTTCCGCTAGTTGGTTACTCATCTGCAAAGATAATTAGATTGATCTCCGGTGGGCAAGTAGACAAGGCTAAGAAGCCTCTGCGCAGCAGTCGCTAGCACTACGGCTGCCCCAACCCTAAATTCCAGACTCGGGAAAAGCAGGCCAGTTTCCCATCACATCTTTCAGACAAGGCCAGTCCAACAGCAGCATAGCAGCTTTGAAAACCTCTCACACCACACAGGAGTAGCAGCAGTAGCTGCTGCTCCTACTACAAAACGGTTTTCGTAACGCTGGCAGCACCAGCGCAATCAAAGCTGGTGTGGGAAAAGATCCAAGCTCACTGCATTTGCGCGTGAGTTCACTCGCATGCATCAAACCCTTTCACGGAAAGAACGTTATAGGCGTGCTTCTCTACAGCGTGGGCAGTATGACAAAGCGCGGAACCCATTTACAGGCTCAAGTCTACCCTGCTTACCACATCCTGTTCCTGAAGTTCTCACAGTCGACACTCGCGTACACTAGCTCCCGAAGAGCACCCCGATAAGATTAATACTATGTTTAACAGACAAATGCCCCTAGGTCAAGCTCAAATATTCCCTGATAGCTAAGTTAGGCGTAGGTTGGCTCCACCGTGTTTCTCCCGTGGTTCCTTACACAACACTGCCTTCTGAAGGCATTGCTGGGCTCGAAAATGTCGAAGCATCCTCACTCGAGGTCAAATTTCCGAAAGGACGGATCTGTGACTTCCTTCATGTTTCCCCGTCCCTGTGCGGCTGTGCTGCGCTCTACAACCTCAGTGCCTTTTCCCAGGCCCAAGCCCTACGCCCCGATGCAGAACAGACTGGGCCTGATCACCCTGTGGCAGAATCCCTTCGCATTGTAATGACTTCTTGTTACTCTGTAGATATGCATATTCTGAAGCATAGGACACTCGAGGCCATTTCTGGGCTACAATGGAGTGCTGCGCATTGCGGTTGCGCATACAATTCGCCGCGCCTCAACGCCGTCGCCTTCCTCTAGCTTTTGTCTCACTGCTAAAATGAGCGCTCCGCCTAAATCTTGTCAGCTCTCCACGCACAAATGAATTTTGCGACGCGCCCACTTCTCGGCGAGCTTTCCGCCTTGAGATTTGCGGCAAGCAGCATAGTCAAGTGGTGTTGCTGCTTCCTGCCGGGCTTAAAATATAGCATCAAGTAACTTCCATTCTCTTCCACATTTTGAGTAGTTTCTTCCTGCGACACAAACGCAGAGAACTCGCCATGTTTTGGTTCGGGCCGCCAACCTGGCACATGAGTGAGGCTATTTATTCCCGCGGGAAAACACGGCGCACGGTACAGCAGATTCTTTTGTTCTTTTGTCCTAGCGAAGTGCAGTACTCCCACACAGGCACTACAAGGCACTACAAGGGCTTGCGATGTAGAACTGTATTCGGGGACTTTTGTTCTCCGAGGCGAGAAACCTCCTCTGCAAGGAGGAGCCTGCCGTTACCAGAAGTAGACGCAGTGTATTTTATTATGAGCTCACCAAAACCTACTTATGCACAAGTGATGAGGCTTCGGGTCTACGGTAGACAGGCGTCCGGATAGCTTCGTCCAGAGATTAACAGTTCTCCCCGCGCATTTGCCTTAGCTCGTGATCTAGATGTGGACACTAATAGTTTCCTGCTCTTTTTGAGTCACTGTGATTTCCTGAAACGCGGAATCTATGTGTGGCCTATACAACTTTGTTGCTTCGGTAACTAGTAGCGTTTGAGTCATGTTGCTGGAGAAGCCAGCGTACCGCTTGGCTATGCGGCTTTCCCAGCTTGAAAGCACCACCCTGCTAGATGAATCTAGCAACGAGAGAGCTGCGCCTGCTTCCATGAACTGGCAGTAATAAGTGATATTATTGGGCAACTCAGGCATCTGTTGTCTTGCTGCCGACAGTTTTCGACCCTAGCTCCTGAGCTAGAAAGGACTGAAAGATAGTGCTGAGTTTGATCTGAAGAGTGACTACGCTATCGTTAGGCAAAAATGTATCAATGTGTAGTTGTATAGTGCCGCGGTGAAGGGTTTGCAGTCTTCCATGTGTCTTGCTCTGCAATGCAGCTCTGGCGGAAGCACTCCCTGAACCCAGGATGAGAATGTCACATTCATCTCTAGTACAGTATGCACAAGCGATATCGGGAAACCACGGGTAGCCGTTGAGGCATTCAACCCTTGACAGCTAGTTGCCATATGGGCCTTCCGTTCCCCAACGGCTAAGAGGAAATGCCGCTTTTGCAGCGCGGCTAAAACGAACAAGACGCGCAGGGACTTGAAACAAAAGAGGGGGAGAAACGAAACATTCCTCGCGTGGCACGGCTTTCCCGCGCAATATTCACCACGCAATTTCATTGGTCTGCAAAAGGCCGAAAACTTGTCACGTATGCATGCTATGAAATCTGAAGGAGTGCATGGGCTAACGATGATTGCATCATTCTCGGATAGCCTCCGCTAAAAGTGAGCTATGGTAAGTATAGCGCTTAGAGCTATCCCTGTGTACGACTAAAGTGCGCTCTCCTTTGTTTAGCACACCAATTCAACAGACCTCCAAAATTTAAGCCCAAACGGACCCGTGAAGGTCTGTAGTTAGTGGAGCACAACACTGCGCTTTCCCTCCTACTGCATGGCATGCGTTCTTTCTAGTTGGCCAACCAACCATCCTACTACGGGCATTTTTACTGCTCCTAGCATCTGTAACACGTCCAGAGCCAGGTCTGTATACGGCATGAAAGCATTCCTCAGTACTTCTTAGCTCATTGGCGTATCATGCGATGATGCCATAAAGCTAGTCAAGCGGTACTACACGGAACTCAGGAAAGCTTGGGAAGAACAGAATTAGTTCAAGGGTGGAATAGAGCTGCGCCCCGACCAAAGCTGATGCGCAATGTTCATTCCGAGAGGCCTCAGGTTGATGAAAACTCTGGAGCCACAGCAGTCACCGGCCATCATGTGAGCATGCTCAAGGCCTTCGCAGCTCCTAATTACCAAGTAGTTGAACACAGCTCTGGCTTGCAAAATAAGCCCAGGGCTCGACGGCTGCAGCCGCCTTCGCACAAACAGTGAAGTTTCAGCGGTCCCAAGCATGGTGCCTCGATAGTTAATGAAAACGCCCTGCGATGCTCCTATCTTTAATGACATTGCTTGCCGAACTTCGGCTCAGAACAGATCCACGGTTGATACTGGGCCTTCCTTCTAATGCGCCCATTCCCCCTGCTTGCAAGACACCGTGGATCTGTCCCTTTTTAACGGCCCTCTCCTTCCCCTAATGCCTTCTATGTTTAAAAAAGCGTTTTAGATAGATCTAGCCTATGTAGTATTAGCTCAGCAGCAACACTAGCGCAGTTAGCCACAACAAGCAGGAGGCCTCCAGGGTCGTCAGACCGATGGGTTGTGTCTGGAATCGTCAAGGCATTATCGCCGTCTATATCTCAAGCCTAAAGGCTCGAGATATTACTTTTAAACTGGAGGCAACACACGTGGCCAAGGTGCTGCGCCTCTACATATTGCCAAACAGCAGTTTCAAGGCTTGTTCACGAGTTATTCCGCCATTTAAAGGCTTCACAAGGGGTTAAGAAGCTCTTGGGAATCTCTAGTCTACACATAATGTTCAAGTTGAATACTCGTACTCACCGAAATACGTGTAATCGTTCCGCGTTTAGGGGCAAGGTTTGAAGAGCTGCAACGAGAGCCAACGGGGCCCTCTGTGTCGTTGGGTCCATAACAGCATAGAGAGCACTGAGGGCCGCAGTGCAATCAGCTTTTAAATTGATCTGTTTTACTTCGAGCCGTTTTTAAACGTTTTTTTTACACCGTTGGCTGTCGAGACATTGGGGGAAAGGGACGAATAGGCCCAGGAAGCTGCTGCCTGTTCCTTCTGTTCGCTGCGGTTCTTCTTCGTATGGAAGGCTCACACTGCAGCTCTTTGCGCTGCTTTGACATTCTTTGAGCTGCAAAAGCTTCCCATAATTGCAGATCAACTATCAGCTTCTCTTCAGAAGCGAAACGGCCCCAGCTTCCTCGCCCCTACTCTCCCGCTCGTCCCGTCACCGGTTGCCAGCGCGGGATAGTTGTCCTTCTTTCCTTCTCTGACTCTTTACATCAGTTCAATTTTTGTTTTTTGTTTGTTGAAAAGCACACAGGACCTAAGCAAGGGCGACTGCTGGCGCCGCTTCGGGAGACGGCGACACCGGTAGCTCGAAAGGCCATCCCCTTTTTTCGAAGTGGACAAGTTGAGAAGTTTTGGTCCAGTTCAGCTCAGCATACACCGGAGGTCGCGGGTGGAGGACTTTTGTTCGCGGGGAATGTTTCTTTTCTCCCCCTCTTTTGTTTCAAGGCTTTGCGCATCTTGTTCGTTTTAGCCGCGCGGGAAAAGCGGCATTTTCTTTCACGCCTTTTTAATACGTTTTTAGGAGGCTTGCAGCCTTTAATAATGGGACATGAGGGCCAAGCAAAGCCAGGAGGTGAGGCCTTTTTGGTTCTCACGTCGCCGCAATTTTTGCGTCTTTCAACCTGTCATCTTTGCCCTTCTTCACCTTTCAGATTGGTTGAGTGTCGCTGCTTCTTATGCTCATTTTTAATCTTTATTGAGACAAATATATCCCTAATTTGGTTCTTTTTTGCTCTTCACTTCTCCACATTTCCACCAAATGGCATTTGATGTTTCGGTTTGCCTGTGGTGGCCTTCCGTGCGTTTCCTTCTTTGTACAGTTTCTTCTGTCTGTGGTTCTTTTCAACTGCAGTGGCTTTACCTCCATACTGCTTCTCAGTTCTTATGGGCATTTACACATATATTATATTTATTCGGAGCAATGAACTTTTCCCGTTTGTAAAAAAGACTAATTCATTCACTTTCTTGTCTTGTTGCGTTTCTGTCAACTCTCGCGCAGAGCCTCCGGAGGCTCTCAAGCGAGTGCGCAGTGAAGGCTGTGTTCTTCGCCGGCAGCAACTAGTTCGGAATTCTCCTCTTCCGATTAATTCTTGCTACACGGTGGGTTTTTTATTTTTATAATTCTTTCATAAATTGCATTTCATTGCATTTCGCTTTGCTGCAGTTCTTTCTTTCCTTCCCTATTTGTTGCTTTCCTTTAAAGCATGCGCCGCGAGCCAGCTCCTCCCCACATATTCCACCAATAGTTATCTTTTTCTTGCACTTGCTGCTGCTGCTGCTGCTGCTGCTGCTGTTCTTGAGTGGGCTTGATCTTTTTCCTGGTTACCCTTCTTGGGCACTTCCGTGGGTGCTGTGCACATCTGGAGTTCTGTTGCATTAGTGCCAGCTTTTGGCCGTATGGCCCTTTGCGTTTCATTCCCGTGACATTGCTGAAGTCTCCTTCGAGTGTTCATCTGTGCTACTGCAACAACAACTGCTGCTTTGCTGCTGCTGCTGCTGCTGCTGCTGCTGCAGCTGGACGAGACCATTGGCCTGGGGTCTTTTGGCTGCCGGGTGTACCGGGCCACGGACATTTTGTCGGGCGTGCGCCGCGTGGTGAAGTGCGTCAGCAAAGACCAGCCAGAGGGTGTTCGCATATGGCGCAACGAGATAAGTTTTTTGCGGCGAATTCACCACCCCAATGTGGTCCGCATTTTTGAAGTTTTCGAGGAGCCCGCGGCTGTCTACCACGTGCGTGGGCCGGGGCCAGGGCTGGGACTTCGTTTCATGTTGCATTGGTTGAGTGTTCGGCTTTTCTTGCTTCCTTTTGCTCTCTTTGGACTCGGCAGGAGCTGCCGGGTCCTCCCCTTGGATCCTGCATCTCTTGAATGAGGCTTTTTCCTGTTTGTTTGTGGGTCTTTTAATGCTACAGTGACTGTGTCCGTGTACACACATAGCATTCTCATCAGTTCGCTTGCATACTTTGTTCTCTGCTCGTTGCACTGTTCTAAATGCTGTCTTCCTCCTTCACTATTCCTGCTGCCGGTGCAGACTGATCGTAGTATGTTGCAGAAGTTGGGGTGTATGTACAGGTGACGGAAACGTGCTATGGCGGAGACCTTCATCAGTGGCTAGACAGGCGGCTGCGAAGAAGACACAGGCGCCTGAAGAGGCGGAGTGTAAACTTCTGCCTCATGGGCGACAGCGAGGCTCTTCAGCAGCAGCAGCAGCAAGAGGGCGGGGCCGCTGTTAGTGGCCCTTTTGCCCCGGCTTCGTCAGCTGAAGCCACAGGGATAGCAGTCACAGCAGGCACCGCTACGACAGCAACTTCGCCAAACTCCTTGGAAGCTAGCAGCAGTACTAGCTCCGTCTCTCCCGTTGCTGCCACTCCGTCTGGCAGTCGTGCCGGCATCAGCATGCGTGGCTCTTGTCCCGTAGCTGCCGGCGCTGCAGCAGCAGCAGCAACTGCAGCAGCAGCCGCAACAGCAGCAGCTGCGGCGACTGCAGCTGCTGCGGGGGGAGGCGGAGGCCCCGCACTGTCCTCGCCTCCGTCAGCGCCGCCTGGAGCTGCAGCAGGGGGTGCTGCTGCTGCAGCTCGTCCTCTAGTTAGTGAAGAAGTAGCTGCGCAGATAGCTGGTCAGGTGCTGTGCGCGCTGCGCTATCTTCACAGCAAGGACATTGCACACTGCGACATTAAGTTGGAAAATATCCTCTTGGTTGCTGAGCTCGATGACTCGGAAGCAACGGGGGACGGCGAGAGCAGCGAGGAGGAGGAGGCGGAGCTGATGAAGGAGTCCAAGAGCAGCAGGTGGTGATGCAGCAGCAGCAGCTCGCCGCATTGCAGCAGCAGCAAGAGCGCGAGGCAGCAGCAGGGAACAGACTGCGCGCTGGCTTCAGAGCTCGCAGCAGCAATCACAGCAGCAGCAGCACCAACAGCATCAGCAGCAGCATGAGCGCCCTTTCTGTAGTGCCTATGGTAATGAGAAAAAGAAGAAGCATGCGGGATGTTGGCCAGAAGGCACATGCAGACAAAGACATGGACATAGACAGGAATCGAAGCAACTTGTCTTTACCTCAGCTTAAAGACAGCATCCACAGTTCTTCGCATTCTCTTGTCGACAAGTTTAAAAGGAAAAACGTTTTAGTGAAGCTGGCGGACTTCGGATTGGCGAAAAAAATAGTGCGGGGAAGGTCGCAACAGAAGGTTTGTGGCTGTGTCTTTTTTTTGTGCTTCCGTTAAATTGCTTGTTGCGTCTGCCGTTGCGTCTTCTGAATTTTCTTTCCTCATTTGTTTTTGGGAGTCTGTTGTCATTACTTGTCCTTTGGTCTTCGGGTGTGAGCTTGTTCCTGTTGCTTACGTCTTGTTTCTTTTGTATATTTGCCTCATGCGGGTCGATGGCTGCAAAGGGTTTCTAAATTTAGTTTGCATGAATACGTTTGTAAACTATTGGGCAATGATTTCATTGGGTTGCAACAATAATAAATGGATTCTTGAACATTTTAATTTGTCCAAATGTCCTGCAGTGCCTTGACTCGCTTTGCGCACTTGCACAGCATTCTCACACGCAGGATTCACATTCACAGGACTAAGAACTGCTGCTGTTCTGAGACTGGAAATGTTTCAGTTTTTACCAATTTTCTTTTTTATTTCTGTATGTTTCTTTTTGCCATTCTAGGCGGCGCCTAGTTCGGTCTTGGAAGGAACGCTGTACTATCGGTCGCCCTGGCAGATTCGAAATGGGGTGGAGGGTGACGAGCGCAGTGACCTGTGGGCGTTGGGTGTTTGCCTGTTTATGCTTTTTTCGGGAAGGCCTCCTTTTGAAGGAGAAGATAGGTGGAGCATTGAAAAAGCAGTAAGCAGGACAGAAAGCTGAGGCAGAGCTGGAAGCAAAGCTGCACATCGATAGCACGTGCAGACGCAGAATGGGAGTTTGCAAATAGAGGTAGACGCGTGCAGGGCGGGGGTAGCAGCAGAAGCATGGCTGCGTGACTAGAGAACAACGAGCATTATGCTTCAACTGTAAACGGACATGCGCACAGAGTGATATGTGTTGTCTAGTTGGTGCTGCATATACTGTAAAACTTTCGTTTCCAAGGCGAATTTCAGGGAAGGGTGTACTTCGTGGTGCATGCAGCACTCCGTGAACAGAAGAAATAATATTCAGCTGGCATTTATTTGTCTGCTGCTGCAGATCACAGACACGCCTGTGTCCTTCAGCGGGGGCGTGTGGTCAAGTCTTTCGTGTTTGGGCTTCTTGCGGGCTCTTCTGTACAACCCGTTGCTGCCGCTGCACCTCCGTGGCCCTCCCCCGCCCCCGCCCTATTCCCAGCCGACAGCAGAACTCATGCTGAGGCATCCCTGGCTGCAGCAGTGCTTTCGGGAGGAGAGAAGACGTGCGTGGCTTTGTTTCGCAGTTTTCAGGCGCTTGTGTTCTTGATAGTGTGTGTGGCAGTCCTTTGCTCTTTCCGCTGTCTGCTGGTGTTTTGCTGCGCTTCTGCCATTCAGATGCCCCCAAAGGCTTGCCTTTTGCGTTGCTGTCTGTCTTTGTCTTTTCTCATTTCCGAACACTGCGGTGCCTTGCTTGTACAGAAGTTCATGCGGCGTGCTGCCGGGTGGGTTGATTCCTGTGTTTGCTTCTCTGCAGGCCTCATGCGCGCAGTGTCTGCACCTTCTATGAATTACCTGGCAGACCCTTCTCCCCAGTCGCGCAGCTCAGAGACGCCAGAGTCCTCTCCATATACTCCACCTTGCCTTTCTCTCTTATCTCCTTCCCTCAGCCGCAGCGCGCTGCAGCACCCGAACGGAGCCGCCTCAGACCCCACAGCCCACACAAGCGCGGCGCACACACAGGATGGCAGCAGCAGCGGTGGCAGAGAGACAGTTGTTAGGGCGGCGTCGGATCCCCCGCTGCTGCAGCACTTTCGACAAAGACACACTACAGCAGCAGCAGCAGCAGAAAAGACTGAAAGCGCCTCCTGCTGCAGCAGCTGCAGCGCCTGGGGCTGCATCCATGGATGTGTATCCACGCAGAAGCAGCAGAAAGACGCGAAACAACTCCGGATATGCTGGGGGTGAGCCCCGCTGGTGGCGGCGGGTGGTATGCAAGCCCCGCAGCAGCAACAGCAGCTGCAGCAGCAGCACAAACGGCTGTGCTCCCCACAATCGGAGCAAGCAGCTGCCGGCTCATCTTCCCCCACGATTTCTGCGGAGAAGGAGAAAGAAGAAGATTTGTATTTGAATGGAGACACTGGAGGAGAAACAAAAACAAAGTGCTGCGTGCTGCAGGCCTTGGGCATAAGTTCACTGCGATGTGTGTCGTGCGCGGGCAAGGGGGCCTTGACGTTTTTGTCGGAATGCAGCAGCGACTGGCGCGGCTCGCCCACGTTCAGTAGTCAGCAGCACGTGCCTCACGTGAGGCTGACGGGGCCCACCTCAGGCTTGCTGGGATTGGAAAGCTGTGTGGCGGAAACAAATGCCGCTGCTGCTGCTGCTGCGGCTGCTGCTGGAGTGGCAAAGGCAGTGCACCTTGAGGCAGTGACACATTTTCAGGGGCAACTGGGACCTCCTCTTGAGAACGTGCCGCATTTTCATTTGCCTCCTTGTAGGCCTCGTGTGTCTCCCCCTGTTCGCAGCAGCAGCAGCTCATGCATCAACTGCAACTGCAGCAGCGCTGAGGCTGGCTTCAACAAGCGGACAGAAGCACCCGACGCTGCAGTGAGCTCCATTTGCTGTCGCTGTGGGAAGGCCAGTAACAGCAACAGGAGCGGCAACAGGAGTTGCTGCATAGCGGTTGCAGACTGGCTGACGGTAGAACTGTTCGAAGCCCGGGTGTTGCTGCTGCTGCAAGCTGCTGCCTGGCTAGAGTTCGCTCGCCTGAGCCCTCTGCAGAAGGCGCTTCGGTCTGTTGTTGTGAAGTTAATGGAGAGCGACGAGGTCTTCAGGCCCGTCAGAGATATTATGTGGGTCTTAGACCCCCAGCGGAGAGGACATGTGTCTAGTAAGGCTAGAAACTGCATGCTTGCATACGTAGTACACGCGCCGCATATGGCTTGTGTATACAGATACGCAGACACACATATTTGCAAGTTTTACGCGAAAGGATAGCTTATTTCCCACTGGAGTTTACATTAGTACATTCGGAACGCACATTCATGGACTTTGGATTTATGCTACTCCTTATGTTGCGCCAATATCAGTGGATCTTTCATGAATTTTGTTGCCTTGTGCTTTTCACGCCACATGAAGAAGGTTTTTCATGGTTTGTGTACTTTGGTGAGCATGTCGCGTAATTCTGTGGTTGTACATCTATTTGTGCATTGCACGTTTTGCTGCTGCTTTTTCAGGGCGGTGCTTGCTCGACAGCCTTAAAGTCGTCAGAGACTTTTTCAAGTTGGAATCATTCTTGAGGGACTCCGAGCCAAACACCGCCGCTTCCAGTGTTAGTACTAAGGCACTTTCATCTGCAGCGGTAGATCCCAGCACCGCTCACAGCAGCAGCGGCAGCAACGGGATCGTCGGCAACCTGCCAGCCTCTCCTCTACAGACACTTTTGGCGCTTTCAGATGTATTCCCAGGGGAGGAGCCCCAGCTGTTTGCTCTGGATCAGTTTTGCAAGTTGCTAGATGAGGCTCTGGAAACGCAAGAGGCGCCAGTCACCGAGTCTTCAGTTCAGCAAGGACAAGTGGGGAAACCGGCGGACTTGACCAGTGACGCTGCAGCAGCGCATCAATCAGCTGCTTCCGCTTCTACAGAAACAAGAGCAGAAGGACCTGGCGCTTGCAGTTGCCCCATGGATGAGGCCCTCGTCTGCCTTGACACTGACGGCAGCGGGGCAGTGGAGTTCGATGAGCTTGTAGCTGCATCAATGACCCGTGTAGACTTTCTTGAGAGAGAGCCGACGTGCAGGCAAGTGCCGCTGCATGATTAGCACCTAAAAATCCCTATTTTCGTACAATTCGCGGGGGAATCGTTGTGCTTATCTCTTCTTTTTCAGTTTGTTGCAAGCGGGTTGGCAACAAACTTGAAGTGGAATAGGCAGTACTGCTGCTGCTTCAGTTTCGGCGGTTCTGATTCACCGCAAGAGGGGAAGTCAATCCGTGCTTCTTTTCCTTCTGCTGTTGTGCGCAGCGTTGCATTTCGCTTGCTAGACCGCAACGTGGATGACTACGTCTCCGCCAACGATCTCCTGACAATTCTGCACTTCGATCCTCGGTCGGATCTGAAGGCAGTTTTGGAGGCGCAGACCAAACGTGCGGACGCAGCAGTAGAGTCGCTCATGCGAGCAGCAGCTGCTGCCGAGGCTGCGGGGGAGCCTCTCCCTCCAGGCGCCGTTCTCGATCAGACAAAGCTGGTCACAGGAATTGATGAGCACGGAAATACGTTTGAAGTCCCTGCAGAGGCTTCCTGCATTTTGCAGCTGGAAGGCGTCACTGCTGCAACGGCACCGCTGTATGTGCAGGTTGTCAGGGAGCTTAAGGCGACGCAGCCGCGTGCGAACGGCCTTTGGGCGTTCGAAGACTTCATGAAGCTCCTCTAAACTAGCAGTTTCTGGTTTTCTTGTTCATGTTTAGTGTGTACACGTCGCAAGAAAGCCAGAAGCCCAAATGGATCACGCGGTGACGGCTTTTCGAAACGCTGCGTGGCAGCAGACATGGTACATTCACTTCTCTCGAGCTGGGTCGACTGCAGGGCAATCAGTCAGTCAACTCTCGCCCGTGCAGTGTTGGAGTGTTGCGGTGGCCCGCACTCCGCAAGTGCTTCAGAATTCAATACAAAGGCAATTGCTCGTATCTCATGTGCTCATCACGCCGTAGACTTCGGCTGAGGCGCACTCAAGACGAGCCTGGCTCGCCAGAGCTGCAGGGTGTCAGTCTCTGGCACACATATTTTTATACTCAGATACAATTTGTACACACATTCACATATTCACGTGTGGTGGTGCATGCAACCCGCCTGCATGCGTAAGTGCATGCAGAGCGGTGCTTCCGAACGCGCTGTGCTCGCTAACTGATGGGCGCATTCCACTGGTCTGCAGAGCGCTTTTCTCATGGTTCGGTAGAATACGAACAAAAAGAAACACCGGGCGAAGTCTTCACTGCATCTGCATGCACCGCCTCTAGTGTGTCGGCGACGCGAGGCATTCGAGTAACTTTAGCCCTACTTTCTGCACATAAATCCGAAGTTTGGATTCGGGACTTTAACATTAAGTGAGCTAACAACTTCGCCACGTCACTTAGATAGAGGGTAAAGAGTTCAGCCGCACAACTGAAAGGCTCGAGCCGTTGCAGGCATGCACGTAAAAAGCGAGCACTCAAGTCAAAGCTTCAACTGCGCGGGCGCACAGAAGCTTCGCTTGCTATAATGTGCGAACTAAGTGTCCTTAGATGCGCCGTCTTTGTTGGCAGGCCACAATTGCAAGCCCTAGCCGTTTTAGGTTTCATAACGCTTTATTTCGGAAGCTTGGACGGGGCTTCCAATTTGCCCAGATCCAAGTCTTTTCTTCCTTTCTGGAGAGCCCTCCTCTGTCTTCTCACATACTTGCATTTATTTTTTCACAGGTTTGCCTTTCTACAGATTTGCCTTTATTTTCTCGAGAATGCCCGCCGCCTCTTCGGCAGTGATCATAGAACTGGCGCTTTTGAACTGTTTGAAAAGATTGTCGTTTTCAAAACGCGGCACGACGTGGAAGTGCAGGTGGTGGACGATCTGGCCAGCGGCGGCCCCGCCGTTGTGCAGCACATTTACTGCGTCGCAGTTTGTGGCCTGAAGTCGCAAAACTCTTTGTACTTTAGAGAGGAATAAGGCCTAAGAATGTGGAAAACATTCACTTCTGAGAAGATACGAAGGGGGGCCACGGGAGGGGGCTTTACTGAGGTCACTCCACTTCAGGTGTATGCACACCTCAGGTGTATGTACACCTCGGGTGCACGCACACCCACACTTCAGGTGTATGTACACCCACCTTCTGAACTGCCCTGCAGAGTCTGGGAAGCTCCTTCAGCACATCTCCCGCCTGCTGTTCACTCAGATCCATAATTGTGAGTGCCGGCGCCTTCGATATGAGCAAGGCGTGGCCCTGGGCTGTGGGGAATGCATCTAAGATGGCTATGCAGCTTTCTGTCTCGAAGATCTGATTCATCAAACACACAAACGCAACACAAACATATCATGCAAGAATGCATGATGCATGTAACTACATACGCTGGCGCTGGCGGTAATTCACGCCCACACAACTCTTTATGCAAGTTGAGCATAATGTTTCTAATACAAGTCTGTTTGTTTGAGGTGCATGCAAGGCCACGCAAAACGCCGGACTTGTGTTTGCTACTCCGCTTCCGCGTTGAAATTTCCTGTACTGCCTCTCGTGTCTCACCCTGGAGTAGATATTCACTCCCTCGGTTGTAGACATTAAGGCGACAGTTAGTACTCGCAACAGTCAAAACTGAAGTGCTTTATTTGATGCTAAGTGTGGTTTCATCTACAAGTGGGTAACATGACTAAGGCAAAGAGAGAGACTTTTCCCATCGCTGAAAGGGCAAATAGCTCGGGATAATGTGCAGCTCATCAGCTGACCTTGTGGCACGGCAGTCGGCCATCAAGGATCTTTGCAAAGACGTTGTCGGGGTCGTAGGGCTTTTGCTGGGTTGACGGCATTCTGCTGCTGCTGTAGCTGTGGAGGGCGTAGAGCGCTGCAGTGCGATGCGTGTAGGAAACTGTCGGGGTGAAGATTTGGCTACGGGGGCCCTGCAGTTTCAAGGGGGGAATACACGTGGTGCAAAAAGCCCACAGATATCTACGCATTTGCATTTTTAAACAAGATGTGTTCTTTGCTTGTGGGTAGCAAGTGTAGTATCGTGGGGCTGAGGTCTCGAGACAAGGGGGCTCACAGCGGGCGGCATTTTCGCACACCTACGTCCTATCAGCCACGTGTACACAGTAAATACAGAAATCAAAGAAGTGTTTAATTGTCATTTTAAATAAACACAGAATATGGTTCGCCCAGAGAAGCCTTTACGAATGTCCGGCCCACAGGGTCGTCTGTGTTGTACATACAGCATGTATGATGTTGAGTAGCTTTATGAATGCTCCAGTGACCACCTCTTGAAAGCTTATTACCTTAATAATCTTGGGGAAACAAATGTAAACTGCAACACATGTCATCAGCATTTTTGGTTAATTGTGTAACTTTCCGGTGCAATGAATGAAAATGCCAGCGCCTACCAGAAATGCGCCGTCTGCCAAATACATGCCAACGACGCCAGAGTCTGTAGAGTAGAGGTGTCACTAAACCTTTATTTATTCTGTTGTTGCCTCGTTTCAGCTGCAATGCATAGAGGCCTTTTTGCCCCAGAGCAACGACTTCAAGTGTTTGAAGCCTTAGGCCTCACTCGACTTCATTGAGAGCTTTTGGTGAAGTGTAAGGATTCTTGGTGGGGAAGGAGTATCCGCGAGCCTTCCTAGTGAATAGTCCTCATCGCACTTCCTGACAGCTGGATTACACTTTGACGTTGTTGTTCCGTACAATAAGCTCCCATAGCACGCTAGAGATGCAGTCCCATTGGAACCTTGCAGAAGGTATTGGTCCACTGGAGACTTGAGGGTGTATGAGCAGTTGCAGACGACCAGCTCATTGCCACTTTCGCGCTACTTCGTCCAAGAGAAGCAACAATTCTTGTAGCGGACGCTTGAATTGGGCTAGCTTTATTTGGTCGTGAACAGCCTTGGCAACACGGCACTTATGTCACCTAGTTTGGTTTCTCATCATTGAGTTCTCTAAACATGCTTTGCACATGTCGGTTATCAGGAGTCAGACAAATGCAGGCACGCTTTGGCAGACGCTTTAAGTATAATTCCTTGACTGCGCGTCGCCCAGCAGTTTATCATGACAAAGCCTTCCCCCGGCAATCATCAAAATCCCATACTTCTGCCCCCTCCGGCTCTTCATGACTTCGGTGAATTCATCTGAATGTTCATAATATATGGGCAACTAGCCACGCTATGACCCACGCAGTGAATTCCGTTGATGGCTTCTAACTCTCAAGAGAAGCTTGTCAGCGAGGCGTAACACATTTAGGGAGCTCTAGAGCGAAGTGACAAGGAGTTCGTCACCCCAGCTAAATCGGAAGACGGTTTCAAACTGTGGAGGCTCCTTCAACTACTTTGAGGACATGGAAGGAAAAATTGATTTTGCCCCAGAGATGGAACGTTAGCAATGAGAAAAGAAAGGCGTCCCTAAATTGAAGGAACTGAAGCAAGGGAGGTGACTGAGAGACAAGGCAAACTGCAAACGACCTTGTGGTATCAGTGGCCCAACTAGTTGCCTTCTTAGTCTGCAGCGGAGCCCAAGAAGGCGCCTGGGCCTTCGTGGGCTCCGCCGCAGCGTCGAAACCAAAATAGTTGAAACATGGGGAACATCCACTGTCTCTCATGGTTGCACTTATGCGCTGTGTGGAGAAGGCATTAGGCTTTAGCTTAGCGGTAGTGAGAGCGGTTTTCGGTACAGAGCTACTTCCAGCATGGCACTTGTTTTGGCTACATAGGTTTCCACTGATCACTACACACTAAAGACACCTTTTAAGCATGCAAAAGACTCAGACAGATTTATTGTAAGTCCGGCTCCCCAACGATTGCATACGCTTCTATCCTCAGTTTCCCTACGTGGCCATGGTGGGCAACGCAGATTCAGTTCACCTTGCCCCAACCCCCGGATCTGATGGCAAAGCACGCTAGTCGTGGTCGTCCGAGGAGGAGATCGCTTTGCGCCATAGTGACTTCTAGTTATTATCCGAGGTGTACGACCCTGGAGGCCATTGTGGGCTACATTAGAACCCACGATGGACTTGGACCTCAATAGCTTGCACTTTTCGTCACTAAAAAAAGCATATGGGTCCTTCTTGGTGTGTATTTTGGTGCAGCAGCCCTTACTCTGCTGCATTTTCCTTCAACTTCAGCGGCAACGTTCTGCCGCTGTGTGTTTTGCTGTATGTTCTTGCGTTCACTTGACGCTGGTCTGCTTCAGACTGTTTCCCTGCAGACTTTGCCTTTTCCACACCTGGCTCGAAAACCGCTCCTCTCTGCAACGCCACTGCAGCTATCGCTGCTACCGTCTGCGGTAGTTACCCACCGTATGCATGCACTTCAGTGCTGCAACGTATGTTAGTCATTGCTTTATATCGATTTTAGCCGTGTGGTTCGCTTGCTTTGTCTTCTCCTTTGTGCTGCTTGCCGACAGTATTTGTGGAAGAAAGCTCCGCCTCCAGTAAGCTCTGCTTCCCTCTTTCAATATGCGCCTTGCGCTCTTCTGCAACCGTTACACATGTGGCATGCCTTTATTCTTGCATCAAGAGTCTCTGCTTTCACCTGGAGTTGGATCCGGTGGCATTTGGCCTTGTTGAGATGGAACATAGTGTGAGGAACTGCACATCTGTAAATGCTTTTCGTCCTTGTATGCAAAACAACCTTGCCGTCCAAGCGGCGTACTCTGCCACCTTCGTTCGCCTAAAGGCTGTTCGTCCCCGTACGTCCTCCACGTAGCGCTCTAATCCATTTCATTCCGTCCTCGATGCTTCGCCTTCAGCTCCTCTCCTGCATTGCTGTCATTTCTGCTGCCGCTTCTCTTTACTCGGTGGGCTTGATGGTGGCACCATTAGTTAGGACCCTGCAGAGCTGAAGTAGTACGCATTGAGCTTCACTGCAGCACCTCTATCCTTCGAACAAATAATCTTTCCAAAATTAGCCCAATACTTCCGATGTTAATGTTTTTCACCGGCTAATTGCAGTCTATTGAACTAATGCAGCACGGTTGAAAGTGCAGGACATAGAAGCATGCCACACTTTACTCTTGCCCAGTGCTTAATATCCGCGCTTGCATTCTATAGATAGATCCAGTTCACAAGAAAATAGATACTTTTCTAGCCCGCTTCCCCAGTAGCGTTGGTCTAGGTCCATTTGCGAAAAATGCATCGCTCCTACATCGAAAAACGTTCTCATGTTGCCTCCCCCTTTGCATGGCAGCTGATGTCGCTGGGATCCATCGCTCCAAACTCAGATAGAGAAGGAAAAATCGCATCTGCGACGACTAGTGAGTCAGTTAGGCAACTCCCATGGCCTGGTCGATTTATGAGGAGGTCTCTACAGGCCTCTACTTCCTACTTTCTCATGCCATCCCTTTGTAGGATGTAAATGGTGCTTTTATGAACCCGTTTCTCGGGTGTCAGAACTTTCTGCTGCGTAGCTTGACTTGCTTCGCGAACGCTGGAAGATGTCTGGTCGTACAGCTGTATTATGCGCTTCTTGTGCATTTGCATGGCTGACGCACTCCGGATGGTAGATGTTAGTGGCGCCTCGATTCAGCAAGATTAAATTAACAGGATTGTAACCTGATAATGTGTAGGGAAATTGTTCCGTGGGACGAACTCCAGATTGTAGTGAGCTAGACCCAGCTTGACTCCTACGCGTCTTTCCCGTCTTGATTGCATAGCCTCATATCTAAGACTACCTCCTGATGACAGTGTTTACACCTAAAAGAGGTTCAAACAGTCTCGTTATAGGTCCAGTTTTCAAAGGGATACATACGCTTTGTGTACGATGTTTCCCCCAGCCTGCGTGGCTACAATGTGCATTGCAGCTTGAATTCGCCATGCAAGCCCCAAACTCCGTGTTTTAATACAAAGCACCTTGGTCCTGATGGCCCGTGAACCGAGCCACTGTGCATGAAAATGGCTTTTAGCCGTTACTTGTAGATTACTTATATCTGCATATTTTGGAATATATGACCCTGAGGCTATTCGTGGGTTGCATTGGAGTGATGAGCACTACAGTAGGTGTCTACGCAAACACAGAAGCTGCAGTAACTCAAAGGGACTATTCGCCCTCGAACGTCTTTTGCTTTTCTGTATAGCTGTAACTGTTTATAGCTCAGGTAAGCCTATAACGCGTTTCTCGTTTCCGAGGACAAATTTCGTTCTGCATTCCTGTGCCCTGCTCCACAGTGCATGCTTCGTCGAGCCCGTCTGTCACCAGAAACCAGGAAGCGGGTATGAGAGGATTATAAGCCTTTTACTCCAGAGATTTGCCAGAGTAACCCAATTTTTTAAGGAGCGAGAACTTGCCAGTAAAAGATGGTCTAATCTTCGGTTTGTGGTGTTGGACCTTTCTGCGGCGGCCAAAAATAGACGAAAGGCATGAGGGCATCGAATCAACGCAGCTCAAGCCTAACTAAAAGTGATGACTCTGCGCTCAACAGGGAACTAAGTACACGGCACGTTCGTAGGCCATGCCAGGGCCTGGTGCTCTTGGATGTCGTTGGACGGCCCACAGGACTGGACTCTGTAGGGATTTGTTGAGGATGCGGGCTCGCTTAATGTTCAAGCTAATAAAACTTGCACAAAATGGCATTGATGCCCCTAGACGCGCTTTAACGCTAAATGCATCAAACATTTCGGGTTTGGAGTAAGGAAGGGCTAGGAATGTATTCCTGTAATGTTAAGCGCAAGGCAAAGACGGAGAAAAATTAAATTTGCTCCCATGAAAGTTATTTGGCTGCTTCAAGGTGAATTTGTGCTCTAGGTTAGTGTTGGTGAGGCAGTGCCTAGGCTTGGTTTATAGGTAGGGCACATGAGGCAATGCACCGTGCCACCAGACAAAAGCCTTCTGCAGAATGATAGGGCTGGTTCTCCCTTGTGCAAGGCACGTCCCCACTGTCGCAATTACTGCATATTGCATATATCAGGGGCAGCGCTCAAACATCGCTGGAAGCGTATCTGAGCTGCATGTTAGTAACTAGACGGATAAAATTGGTGCTCAGGGGAGTGGAAGAGCGACGGAGTCACTTGTTGCACTGCGTTTCTGAGGTTCGCATTGCGTCCCTTCGAATATCCACCCTCGACAATTGCTGCGTCTTCCTTGCAAACGTGAGCTTGTGCTGCGTAGTGTGGTTTAATGGGCCCCGAAGAGCTTTGCTGTACAGCGTATCACCACACCTAGCGGCACAGCGCGCATTAGAAATTCCACGCATTTATTTTTTTCGGGCCCCTGGCCGGGCCGAAGCACGAACTACGTGGCAGATCACTGCCCATTCATCACACTTATGTCGCCTTTGTCTATTTCGCAGCTGACAAATTCAAATTGCCTCTTGGAAACTTGAGCGCTTATATTTTCAATTGGTCAGTTGATGCTCTAACTCAGAAACTGGTAGAACTGCGGCCACTCCCTCCTAAGCGTGATACCAACGCGACGCGTGCTCATCCAGGGATGACAATCAACTGAAAGTACTCTGCGAGCTCTTCTCACTATTCAAGATATTCTGTCATTGAACTAGTCATAGGAAGGAAAAAATGAAGAAATCAACGAAGGATACACATTCTAGGAGCCCTGTTGTCTAGACATTGAGGGTCACGGATGGGGAACTACAACCCAGAGAACAACAACAGGGCACAAAACGACGTTCGGGAAGTCGAAATAGCTGAATTTGAATGCTTTTTTTAAACTTTATTAGTCAGAGGCTAGTTGCCGCACCTGTACCAGCACCTGGTGGATCCCACAAACGGGGATGTGGACACACATAACCAGAGCGTGATGTTGCTGCATGAAGTATGTTCCAGCAACTTTGGCTTTCACCTGCTGCTTTGCAGCATAACAGGACAGTGTTTGAACATGCAGACAGCACGTTGGCTTAGAAATAGCCCTAGTCACCACAGCAGCTGCGTACGGCTTCCAAGATAAACTACAAACGCTCTGTGGCGTGCAGCTGCTGCGTGCCGCCGCTACAGATTGCTGAGGTTTGCAGGGCCAGCTAATTCTCCCGCCAAATTTCCGCCATCTTTAATACGTATATTGCGACTGTTTCTGTGGAGAATTCATACATGCAACGGGCAGCAAAGACCCCAACGAGGTGTTTGGCGCAACTGCAACGGTGCCCGTCTCGAGCGGCTGCTGCTACTCCCTGATCAGCTGGCGCTGCGTATCAGTTGACGCAGAACTGTGTTGCACTCTTACACTAAAAATTGGGAGCTTCTCCAGCTTCCGATAAAGGGGCTGCTTGCGTAGCTTTTCCCCCGCTCCCTGCCGCCCACCTGGAACACAGCCTCTACTGCAACTCACGTGGCATTCACGAACTGGGAGAGTTGCAAAACAACTTAGGGAGTCAGATCCGCACTCTGCAAAATCAGAAACGTTGTTTATACAGAGCTACGCACCAACACTGGGCACAATGACAGAGGAAATACCAAGCAGCAACACTCCCGCGGCAGGACAGGCTGGAGGTGCTCCGGCGGCCTCTGCAGGCAATAAGAAGGCAGACGCCAATGCGGCAGCAAATCAGCAGCCAAAGAAGAAGAGATCGCCTAACCGCCTTGTGGTGGAGGAGGCGATCAACGACGACAATTCTGTCGTCGCACTGAATCCTTCCCGCATGGAAACCTTGCAGATCTTCCGGGGTGACACTGTGCTGCTGCGTGGGAAGATGCGCCATGACACCGTCTGCGTCGTTCTTGCAGATCAGGATCTTGATGAGGGCAAGATCAGGCTTAACAAAGTTGTCAGGAAGAACCTCCGCGTCCGACTCGGTGGTGGGGCCATGTACACTGCAGATGTGTGCGAGAGATTTTCCCTATTTTTCACGCAGCAACGTAGTTGTGTGTGCATGCGTATGCTTTTCTAAAGTTTATGCGCGGATGTGCTGCAGACATAGTCCACGTTAGCGCTTGCGCGGACTGCCCATATGGCAAAAGGATTCATGTCCTTCCCCTTGATGACACAATCGAGGGTATAACGGGTAAGCCCGCTCTTGGCCTTGCAGTTTCTTCGCTGAAACCTGACACAATTGCGTGCTGACTTGGAGGATGGAGTGTTTTGTTGGTCGAGGAATGCGACTTTTGTGCGACTTTTGTGGACAGGCAACCTCTTTGAGATTTACCTGAAGCCCTATTTCATGGAAGCTTACAGGCCAGTGCGAAAAAATGACCTGTTCCTTGTTCGTGGTGGCTTCAGACCCGTTGAGTTCAAGGTAGGAAAACAATCCGCGTTGGGATGGGACCTTCTCCAGGGTTTTTCTTTCGCTGATCTTTGGTTGCATGCCGACTCTATGAGGTTTAG
Organism: Eimeria necatrix; assembly: GCF_000499385.1. Taxonomy (NCBI): domain Eukaryota; phylum Apicomplexa; class Conoidasida; order Eucoccidiorida; family Eimeriidae; genus Eimeria; species Eimeria necatrix. The sequence goes on from NW_013655111.1 coordinate 70,906, forward strand.
TGTCGCCGTTCTTTTTCCCACTGGGGGGGCCATGTGAATAGCAGAGCAGTATTGTTGCCATGGATAGGATGCATATAGGCTCATGGTCTCATACTAAGCGTGGTTTTCGGTGAGCCCGAGGCGCAGTCTTTTTTTTTAATTGTGGCTTCATGTTCACAATTCAATAGGTAGTAGGAGTTGATCCTGGCGAGTTTTGTATCGTGGCACCCGACACTGTTATTCACTGTGAAGGAGAGCCGGTCAAGCGCGAGGAGGAGGAGAGACTCGATGAAATTGGATATGAGGATATTGGTGCGTCTGCTAAAATTTCACGTTCCAAATTCACCTTCCAAGCGGCCGTTCGCACTGTACGGACCAGGGCAGTTGTCTTCGGTTTCTCCGGCTGTTGTGCTGCATCGGCTGTTGTGTTGCATTGGAGGCTGGAAGGACGCTTCGCTACGTCTTTGTCTCTGAGTAGTATGAAGTGTTCTGTGATGTGCATAAAATTTAGGGGGCTGCCGCAAGCAAATGGCGCAGATTCGTGAAATGATCGAGCTGCCCTTGCGACACCCGACGCTGTTCAAGACACTAGGAGTGAAACCCCCACGGGGCGTCTTACTTTACGGCCCTCCAGGTAACTGCTGGCAAGCGGGTATTGCTTTCATCCTGGCGTCGTGTTTTGCCTTTCCTGCTGAGTCTCAGTTGTAAGCGCCGAGCGTGCTGCAGTCCCATGTGGTCAGGTGAGGTTTAGGGCGGAGGGAGTATATGAGGATAGTTCGCAATGATGATAGGGCGTTTGCTCTGCAGGTAGCGGGAAGACACTTATTGCGAAAGCTGTGGCAAACGAGACGGGAGCGTTTTTCTTTCTCATTAATGGTCCTGAAGTGATGAGCAAGATGGCAGGTTTGTTTCCACGCATCTGCTGGCACTGGTGACATATTGCTCCTCCTCAAAGTGCCGCTGACTTACTTTGACATGGGCAATGCTGCGCTTTCATGCAATGACCCGCTCGGGACGGGAGTCGATAGTGCTGCGCGTAGTGAGGTGCCTCTCCAGGTATTGTGCGGGACATTGGCATGTGTGCTTTGGAGTGGTGAGTGGGTTGCGGATAGTGGCTATTTAGTCACTAGAGAAGTAGCCTCCGTGAGGATTTGTTAATGCAGGAGAGGCGGAAGCGAACCTACGTCGAGCATTTGAAGAGGCGGAGAAGAATGCACCTGCAATCATCTTTATCGACGAGATTGACTCGATTGCGCCAAAGCGAGAGAAGACAAATGGAGAGGTCGAGCGCCGTGTCGTCTCCCAACTCCTGACGCTGATGGATGGCCTGAAGGGGAGAGGTCAAGTGGTTGTGATCGGTATGTCTCCACCCGGAACGACCCAAACAAGAAAGAGTAGCACGCCGTTGACTCTCTGATTTTGTGCTTCCATTTTATCCAGGCAGCCTCTTCTTCGGGTGATAGGCAGCAAAGGTTTCGTGACTCTTTTCGGATGTTTTGGCCCACATCATGATCCACAAGCGTGTACAAATGTCTATGGCAAATATACCTGTGGTGCTGCAGGGGCCACCAATCGTCAGAACTCCATAGACCCTGCTCTGCGTCGTTTTGGTCGTTTTGACCGCGAGATTGATATTGGCGTGCCAGATGACAACGGACGCCTCGAAATTCTGAGAATTCACACGCGCAACATGAAGTTAGGCCCGGATGTGAGGCTGGAGGAGCTGGCCTCTAGCACCCATGGTTTCGTGGTAAGTGGCTCGTATTTCGCGCTTTAGGGGCTTTAGGTTGCAGAAGCGCATATAGCCGTACGTATGCACATCGCGTGTATGTATGGATATCTGGGGCTTGAATTTGTCTTTAACTTCCGTTGTTTGTGCTCATACAAAATTATCGCGGGTAACCTTGCTGCATGGGGAAGTACGCAAGGTCTTGTAGGTGGAATGCCGTCGTGAGCTCGCTGCTTTTTTTGCAGGGCGCTGACTTGGCACAGCTGTGCACTGAGGCAGCTCTTTCATGCATTCGTGAGAAGATGGATTTGATTGATCTTGAAGATGACACGATAGACGCCCAGGTAACGGCGTGGATAGTACTCAGGTGTTCGTAGCTGCTACTGTGCTTCCTGGCAGGAGCTGCGTTATAGTGAAAGTTGCTGTGTGGTTGAGGTGCGTAAGCAACCCGATTTGTATGACATAAGAGGAAGGGTAGCTCTTCGATTTTGCTGTCTGCATCTGATGTTTGTCTCTTCTTTGTGAAGGTACTGAATTCCATGGCAGTCACTCAAGAACACTTCTCTTCAGCACTGCAGAGCTGCAATCCTTCTTCTCTCAGAGAAACGGTTGTCGAGGTCCCCAACGTGAAGTGGGACGACATTGGTGAGCATATCCCCTGTGTCAGAAAGTGCCTTGGGGCAAAAGATTACCGCAAACGCGAAGTGAGGCTGTTACTCCATGGCATCTTGAAACACTGCTGGCGCTGTTGCACGTGACGCTGCAGGCGGTTTGGAGGAGGTGAAACGGAACTTGCAAGAAATGATTTTGTACCCAATCGATCATCCAGAGAAATTCGAGAAGTTCGGAATGAGTCCAAGCCGAGGCGTTCTTTTCTATGGACCTCCAGGTAAGGCTGAGGTGACATCTTGCGGTTTATCCTCGACTGCTTTGCATAAAGGAACTACGAGTTATCGAGACACGAGATGTTGAAGTATTATCAGCTCACTTTTGTGTGTAATCGAGTCTGAGTCAACGCATAGTATATGTGCCATTGCGGATCTGGCCCATCTGAAGTTCTTCTGGCGCTTGTGTGTGTAGCGTTCACACGTATTTGAGTTTTTGCCTGTGCGTGCGTACCCCGTTACATATATCACATTATTTTGGAGCTCGTAGGAGTTGTTTCCATTGAGTGATTTAACTCAATGCGACGGAGGCATATTATTATGCTGCTTGGCTTCAGGGTGCGGCAAAACTCTACTGGCAAAGGCTGTGGCCTCTGAGTGTTCTGCAAACTTCATATCCATCAAGGGCCCGGAGCTGTTGACTATGTGGTTTGGTGAATCTGAAGCAAACGTCAGAGAAGTATTTGACAAGGTATGTAGAGCTGCGAGAAGCTGTACTTAAAGTTCAGTTCTTTTTGTGCCGTTCCACGTTTATCCTGTGCTGCTGTTTGAGAAGTGACGCTCATGAACTATGTCTTGAACCTGTGTGTATCATCTGATGGCTTCAGGCAAGAGCTGCCAGCCCCTGTGTTCTTTTCTTTGACGAGCTTGATTCGATCGGCACGCAGCGAGGAAATAACCTTGGGGATGCGGGAGGCGCTGGTGAGTTCAGCGGATTTGTAAGCTAGACGGACTTTTGCCGAACTATTTAACAAGGTCTATACATTCCTGCGTGGTGAATGTTGATTGCTCGCAGGTGACAGAGTCATGAACCAGCTGCTGACAGAGATAGATGGAGTAGGCCCCATGAAGAATCTCTTCTTTGTTGGGGCTACCAATCGCCCTGAGCTTCTTGATGAGGCTCTTCTCAGGCCTGGGCGTCTCGATCAGCTTATTTATATTCCTTTACCAGATCTCCCTGCTCGTGTCAGCATTCTGCAGGTTAGTCTGGAGCTAAGCATTGCCTTTAGACCGCTATTCGGAGTCGGGACTTCGCTCTTCAGCAGCTGCACTGTCGAGCACAGAGCCTCATTTTTCATTTTGCTGCAGGCAACTTTGAGGAAGGCACCGGTGGCTCCGAACGTGCCTATTCCGTTCCTTGCTCACAAAACTGCAGGCTTTTCAGGAGCAGATATTGCGGAAATGTGCCAGAGAGCTGCAAAAGCGGCTATTCGCGACGTGAGGTATTCACTTAATGGGTGCCAACAGCTGCATTGGCGCATCAAGTCGGTGCGGGGTGTTCAGCATTCACATTCGCATGCTCAGTTGCAGAGTGCTCGGCTCAGAGCGTAGAGGCACCCTTTCTCCAACTTTTCGGCTGTTTCCATCAGGCAATTGCTGCTGAGGAGTTGGCACGAGCTGCGGGAAATGAAGGGATGGATGAGGATGAGACGAACATAAAGTACGAAATCACCCGGAAGCATTTCGAAGAAGGGCTTGCAGGTGAGGACTGGCACTGAGGGGTTTTCGTCAATTACGAGTTGTATGCGTTTTTGAACCTAAGCGGACCTTCACTAGACACTAGGCAGTTGAAGACATTTGAAAACTGCGGGGGAGTACTTTCAGTCTGCTGTCCAACTAGTTCGAATTGCGCACGGGAAAAAGAGCGGGAAATGGCTGGCGTGTTGCTCAGATGCGGGTTGTATTGGGTGTATTCTCACGCGTATGTATGTTGTTATCCTGTAGTGAGGCATGTCGTAGAAGGTTTCCTCACGTGTCGCGGTGGTGTTCCTGTGGCACAGGTCCATCTGCTGTGTTGTGCTGTCAAGTTCGGTGTTGCTGTGCCTCATGTTTGTATGTGTGGCAGTGCTGTTAGGGGCATTTGTGTGAGGGGATTTGCTTTTTAGTGGCTTAGTAGAGCAGGCATTGCAGAAGTGGTGGAATACGTGGCTGTGTGATCAGGGGCCCGTAGAAGTGTTTCTCAGACGGATTTGTCTAAGTACGACTCCTTTAGAATGAAATTCGACCCAATATACAAGAGCCAGGCAGCTGGAGGCGACGGGTCAATTATTGTCGATTGGCCAAACACCGATGGCGCAGCCACCGACTTGGTAGGTTGTATAACGTGCAGCTGGGCGCGTTGGTTTTTTGGCTTGGCATGCATCTACATTTGGACCGCGCGCGTATAAATGCCTTTGTAAATGTGTTTAAACAATCATTTAGTGTTTCCATGCGGTGCTTTTGAAGTAGGACTAGCCAGGGTAAAATTGCGCCGACTGACAGGTCGTTTTCAAGGCGACATTGTTGCCCACGAAAGGTGTAACACGTAGTAGTAGCACCGTTAGCTTAAAGCTCCAACAACTGCCTGTGCGTGAGCATTTATGACAGGTTCGGGTCGAAGAAGGCGACGACGATGATTTGTATTCGTAAAGCGGTGCCAGGGGCGTCCTACAGCTCAACAGGTCTCCCGTAATGAATAAACAACAAAATATAGTGACTGCTCTCGAAGTTGCGGCTTGCCGGGCAGGTGCAGTTCTAGGACACGGACAAGGATGCATAACACGGTCGGACGGCAGCAGAAAGAAGCAAATATTTGGCAGCGGCGTTGAACTGTTGGAAAATTTAGTGTATTTGTTGCCTGTATCATCTAAAGTATTGCACTACACACTCGTATTGGCGAGGGGCGAGCACATCTCAGCAGTAGCTATCGCCGCCTCCTCTCCCAGTACGACGAGGAAACGCTGTTTGTGCTGCTGAAAGGCAGTATGAAGGCAAACACGAAAGTGCGGTGTCCGGACGTCGGCCTTCAGCTTCCACTAGGTCTGGTACTGTTAAAGAAGCACCTTAACCGGACGGTTCCATCTCTGTCGCACAAAAAATTAAGGGGTTTCAGCCCCATATACAGATTCGAGTACTACGCAGTACAGTTCAGCAGAAGATCCGACACAGAGTTGAACACGGCCGTAGCTTTCTGCGAAGTAGCGACTGTGGAACGGCTGGCTGCGGCCTCGGCAGACCGCAATGTGCAGACACGAAATGCCTAGATTCGAACTATAGTGGAAGTTCAGAGGTGAATGTTTGTTGATTTAGTTCTTCCATTCTGCAGTCATTCAGATCGGCGTAAGGCCACATTAAGCTGCAACATTCGTTAGATGCCAGTCCTCAGTGAACGACTTTCGCTTTGGCGCCCATGGAGGTTTCCAGTAGGGACCTAACCAGAACCAGCGACCTGACCTTCCGCGCATCTGCAGAGCAGAAAGGCACAAGGCAAACTAACATACGGCTCACGAAACAAGTGCTGCAGAAGTGAGTCCTGCAATTTCTCACCATCCTGGGCTTCCCGCCGCGTCGAGCCTTTGTGTGCGAGAACTTCGTGGGGTAAAATTCATGCGCCTTCACCTGCACAACGGAACCATAGGGACCGAAACAGTGAAGGCCAACACTGATACGACATGCAGAAGTGTCGGCAGGCACTTACACGGAGCAGTACGCGTTTCTCTTGTGAACGGCATGGTAGCAGAACGGCATAGTAACGGAACAATACATGAGCCCGGACAAACCCGCCGATATGTCCGGGTTCTGCATGTAATATTCGTAGGCACTATTCGTCGGTGCCTGCTTATGTCGCTGCGGCCTCACCGCCACGTCGAATTGCGCCATTATCTCCTGGACTCTTCGGTCATCCGGCCCTACAGAAATGAAGACCCCAAACCAGCGGAAGCTCCATTTTTTCCTGTTGAGACTACCGAGTAGGAAACACTTTGGCCATGCTGCTCGTAGAACTCATGGGCTACTTTGTACTGGGTCTGGCTGAACTCGACGAAATAAATGCCTCTACTGCCAAATCTTGGCATCCACCACTTACCCAACGCTGCGTACATGCAGCTAAGAAGGGTCCGACCCGGACTGGGAGCTCGCGGCTCCAACCAAACGTTGAATGGGTGCACGCCAGTTCTCTTGGCTTCTGTGCAAGCCTTCCACGTCACATGTTGCAAGGAGTTCTGCGCAGCGACTGCTCGCTCAGTGTCTCTATCCCCGTTGACATCTATTCGCATATAATTACACTTCGCTGTGACTGCGAGCCAGTCCACGTGGCTCTTCATCGCCAGTTTCAACCCCGCCGATTCAGTCTTGTCCAGGAAAAGACGAGCAGCTAAGCAGCGACGAGTCCTCGCTAGCCATTCTGCCAATTTCCAAAGAGGAACGCTCATACAGTCATCAGCAAAAGACGTTTTCCCCGCGTCTTCCGTAGATGCAGCCGTTGAGACTGCCGGCGGTGGAAGGGGCTGCGCGCCGCGCGCCTTGGTGAACAAGCTCTTGTTTAAGACTGAAAATAAAACTAACACCGGAGTGAAACTCAGTGAAAAATAAAGGTGGTAATCTTATAGGTGTCTCCATCCGTGTACACGGGCTATGGTGTTTACATACGCCGAAAAACCTGTCACGATAACTTGCCAACTACTGCTCTCCAAATAATGGGGTCGTTTGAATGAAAACTATGCAAATGCTGTTTAATTCAAGCTTTTCAATTATACACAACATAAACCCCTGAGAAGTTTACAAAGATGGACACTGTCATGACTTCAGATACAAGCGAAAAACTGTACTCCTTGGTAGGGCTGCAGCTGCAGCTTACGTAGCTGATTATACAGTGGCAAACACCGAATAATTGGACAGTCGTCCGAAGCCCATAGCGGCTCTTCAGTTCCAGTAAGCTCCTGCAGGGCTCCACGCATATCCATGGAAGCGGGCATTGCATCTTTTCGTAATTCTGTTCCTGATGACCCTCGCCGGACATCCATAGCCCAAGAAATGACCTCATGCATTGCCTCCAGATCCTGCAGAGATGTAACTCGGGACCAAGACATACTTCCCTTTCTTTCCAGTGTTAAAAAGTGCAAGTAGTTGCTTTTGCGATTAAATCCTAGTGAATATTCGCTGGCTACCCACAGCTAAGCACCAGCAGGGCTGCGCGGCTTGCCGTTGTCTTGAGTTGAGGAACATCAAACAAAGCAACGGTGCCGCGGGCTGCCAAGCGCGCTGCGCGTTCGTCTGCATCCAGCAAATATCCAGCCGGTGACGAAGGTTCATTTTCCTTGTCCTTGCTGTTCAGTTTCACGGGTGATTGAAACGCCGAGAGAGCTGCGCCATCGTTAATTATGGAGGAACCTCTGCGCACAGGTGGATGGCTTCCGAGCTCCCTGCACTTCAGTGGCGAGAAGAGACCCTCCTTCAGCTGATGCAGAAGAGACTGCAATATACCAAAGCCACAAAACCAGGTTAACAAAATAAATGTAGACCTGGTACTGGTGCTCAGAACTAAGCAGGTAAATAAGGTATCCTTCTTCGCTGCTTTGCACTGCCGGCTGCATAGCAGAAGTACCTGAATTTGCTTTGGGTCAGCTCGCTGCCGTATAGCTCCCTCTACTGCTCACTCAATCACATCGACGCACGTCTGAACCAATACAGCAGCTCGGCTTGCTGTGGTGCAGCAACAGCAGCTCTCAAGTGGCGCAACATGAGAGGCACGAAGTGGAGAAGCGCACAAAGAGAAACACGGTTCCTCAACAAACAAGAGCACACAAGGCATATGGCTACAGCACGGCTTGTCTAAGGCTTAATAAGTCGTTTTACACCTAGCGTTTGTTAAGCTGGAGCTGGCAAATCATCGTGCACGTACGCTGATCCAGCAGCCGATCTCGAGGAGACATCTGGGCAAAAAAACAAAGAAACTACAGTATGACTAAGGGGACGCTTGGCAAGACAAATAATACACATAGCACAACGCAGCAAAAAATATGGCAAGTCGAAAGGATGGCAAAAAACCGTGAGAGACTCGGTCAAATCTAGTTCAAAAGCTCCCACAGATACTTTTAAAAAGCGCATACAGCTTTCGTTTCATTTCCAGAGGAACCTGTCGACATAGCCAGAGAAACCGCAGCCATTAAAGCCTCCCGACGCGCATCTGAGGCACCAGCAGGCAACTCTGCAGAGACAACAAAGCGAGAAACGAACCCTGTCACACGCAATTTTAAGTGCTTAACGGCTGCTCCTTAACAGCTACAAGAGACAATGACGAAGGCAGGCACCGAAAAATGACTCACCATCAACTACACGGCCGTCAAGCATCAGCAGGCAATGAGGCAACGAAGAGACCCCAAAGGTCTGTAGCAACATGGGAGCCTTTTCACTTGTGGTCACTATTAGCTCCAAAGCAGCAGTTTTCCCTTCTTCTCTGCTGCGGCGAAGGGACTGCTGGAAAGAGGAGACTCGAAGAGAGAGCCACTGCCGCAGCGCTCGAGAAGTGCCACTCCATCTGACGGGGGGAACAAAAACACCAACAAGAAAAAATCAAAGGATTCAAGGTTCGCTTCAAAATTACTCTAGGTGCAACAGAGATGACACCTTCGCCCGTTTTATGTTTCCGCTCCTTTGTGTGGGCGCATTTGGACTCAGTAGAGGGATTTACAACAATATCAGCGAGACGCCTAGGCAATATGGCAAACAGAAGTAGGGAGATTTGATGAAGGCAATATGTGGGGCAGTTTGATACGAACAAACAGCAGAAAATAGCACTCGGTCGGCCAATAATACCACGAAAAGGATACAGCTTTACCTACACCTGAAGCGTCACCAGCAGATTTGGAGCTGTGAAGAAGCAATTGATCCTCTTACTCAGCAGTAAAGAGCACGATGGCAGCCTTTGGGGCACACAAGCCCGCCTTTCTAACAACAGACATAGCTCTCCTTTCAACAGTCTCCACATCTGCTGATTTGCTGTCTCCTTTGGCGGCAGCAGATATTCTTCCGAAGGAGACACCTTGTCGTATTTTGGCTTTTGCCAAGCAAGGCAGCCAGTGGCTGCTAGTGTCAGTCACTACTGTAAATTCAGGCACAGTATCCGCATCAGGAGAGGATCCCTGCGTGTGTTTAGCTCCGCCCTTGCTGCTATCACTGTTGCTGTTTCTGCTGACGCTTGTGGTGCTCGTTTTGCCTCTGCTGCTGAGGGTTTGAGAGGCGAAAGTGCAAAGGCAGCGGCAGGAGCAAATAAAGGGCCATGAAATGAAGTTCGACATTATCTTCATAGGCGGCTGCAGCGAACGCATCCCCTTTATCCCGTCTGTACATTTGTACTCGCGGTTTCGGAGCAGAAGATGGCCCTGAGATATATGAATGTAAGAAACCGCTGTGTAGCCTAATGGCTCACAACGGCCGCAAGGAAGCCGCTTTCGGATTGCAGCAGCAGTCGCTGCACGCAGGAACTCATTTGCCATTGTGAGGATAACCCCAACAGAGACTCGTTACGGCGTAAATTGCCAAATTGGAGAGCTCGACAAGTCCTTCCACATATCTGTAAGCAAAAATGAGTGACCGCAGGACGTTTCAAAGCTGTTGTCGCTTCTACTGTGAAATCTTGGGATGAGTCGCCTCACCACACATCTCCAACTAACGGGCAGAACAAAGGGCCACAACATGCGGAAGGTTAACTGCTGCGCATACTCTTGTGAGTAAGTGAGCGGTGAAATAGAAGAATCATATTATGAGCCTTTGAATCAGCGATGATTGACAGCCCCAAGGCATGCATGAGTATAACTTGAACTATTTGCCACGATGACTCGCCCACTCTCAGATTGAAATCAATTATACATTGTTTTAGATGCCTGAACACAAAATATGCGTGTTATTCTTTTCACACCAAGAGTTTTGTTATAATTCCGATCGAAATGGCGTGGTGTGGTCTCCCTGTGCTACCGAAGACCTGGGGACTCCGGTAGATAAAGTAATTACATAGGTGAAACTAAAAAACAAGCATTTATTTTCCATTTATGCCTTTTTATAATTCCTTAACTGCTGAATTTCCCAAATAACTCAGGGATGAGCACCCGTATGCGTTGCAACAGAAAATACACTCACTCACATGGCACGGACCCGGTAGAACTAGTCCCAATTTTTCGAAGAACCCCAGGCTCGCTTAGTGCCCTATTTGCGCACACATGCTTTCCGAATTTTTCACGTTCATAGCTCATGTTACACCTAAGCCATACTACGGATAAAATATACGTCCGCCATTGCATAGAGGCGCTGTCCTGTGGTAGTGGCTGCACTGTTCCTCGGTGGAAAATTTTGAGGAAAAGTTCGCTCCCAGCTTTACAAATTCACAGTACGTGTCCTTGCGAATTTTGGTTTCTTCATCCTGCAGATCCCAAAACCACGTTGGAGTCGGCTGGAAGCCACATGCTTCGTGCTTTATGTTATGAGTTGCACCAGAAAGTATCGAGGCATGCACGTGTTTACTTGCCCTTTATGCGTAGGTCTGGAGTAGATAAACTTCAATTAACAGGCTATGAGGCAATGGACACCACAAGCAAAGCGCAGCTGCACTTTGCTTGTGGGTTCCAGAGCCGGAGAAGCAAGAGCGAGTTTGTTTAGCTAGTTTGCTCCGAAAAGTTACCGACTATTGATGGCCAGTGCCAAGGAAGCCACAGTAGGAGAAGTGGATTTGTTATCAGGCAGTACGGGGGAGCGATGAAGGCCCCAGGAAGGCAGCGTCGCCAAAAGAGTCAAGGGCCTCGCTGCACGGTCGAAAACCAACTTAAGCAGACTATGCGCTCTCAAGCACTTTGTGCGCCTTGACTAATGATGTTTAGCACTGCATGTGCACAAATGGATACGGACGCGGTGTTGACTGCTGTGAGCTCCTCTTAACTGTAAGTAAGTCGTAACTGCTGAAGAATCCCTTTGTAAATAAATTCAGGGTAATTCAGTATCAGACAACTCCCCTTTTTCGAGATATCGAGCTGCGGAGGGTGGCGTCTCCACGTTGTCGGCCCTTGCGAGGCTCTGTTTACCTGACTGTACGCAGTTTGCATATCTATCTTTACACTTTTGCGGGCTAAAGGCACTACATGAATATCCAGTTCGTCCGCCTTGCTTAGACCAAAACCACACTCTCAAGGTTTTAACTTGCTCACAGGTACTTTTCATGAAGTCTTTCTATCAACTCGCAACGAGCCACGTGACTGACTACCTTACAATGGTGTCGAAGGGAAACGTTCGGCTACTCAAAGTAGCAAAACATGTCGCCTGCCTTCCCTTAGTATTCATTGGCTTGCAGACTGCACGTTCTCTCTGTAATGAGAGAGATTGTCTGCCCTTTGGTGATGCAAAACGCTCCGTAAGTTGACGTCAATCTGGAAAACTAGTACGAGCACTGTTGCCACGCCAGCAGCAATAAATGCCAGTACTGGTCCTAGTCGTGAGTCTATACGCTGCACAACGTTCGCTACTCCTGCCTTCGCGACTCTCCTGAAAACATACACACAGTCGATACACACCACCTGAGACACGGAGTCTTCCACATACACGCGTTTAACAAGTAATTGATAAGTCAAGAGACCATAGTGCGGGTGCAGCAAATTCAATGCCTACTGTGAGATTCGTTGGCACCGCTTCGCGTATATCGCGTAGGCTCCGCAACATAGGAGAGCGCAGGCGCACGCTAGTATAAGGACAACAGCTAGTCCCCAGCTTCCGCTCAGCGTTTGCAAACAGCTGCACAGCATGCGACACCATCAATGCCCCTTTCTCTGTTCAGTACATGTTCAACTAATGCACTAAAAGTAGTTGGTATTAATGCACGCTTAGGAAATGATGTGGGCCTCTGTGCGAGTTTTAATATGAGCTTACGCGAGACTAGCTCCAGCCAGATAGAGACCTTTTTGAATGTAGTGGAGGAAGGTGCGTTCTCCAGCGAAAGACGTTTTCGGGTCAACTTTTCTCACAGTGCGAATGTGGCGGCGCACCAGTCGTTGTCGCATGGAGTCTGCACTGCTTAGAATAACTCCAGAGGCCCTCTCTTCCTCAAATTCCCCCTCAGCAGACGAGTCCTGGCAAATGGGACGAGGAGCCTGCTGAAGCTGCAACTGCTGCTCTGTCTGTAGCCAGCAGAAAGTACGATGCGCTGCTGTCGCCGTTACATCCTCCTGTATGCACATACAATTGCTGCAAGAAACGTTCATAACGGCCGCATTACCGATGTATGCACATTCTATCGGTCGGGCTACTTCCACATGTCGCGCTCATTAGTAAAATAGGGGCCCCCCGAAAGCACGTCATGCATCGCAGCTGTAGTTACCACATTGGGAAACTGCAGCTACGTCTGAGAACCGCGTACCCAGTCTGGTTCCGTTGCAACCGCTGGCTTGCCTTCGCCTGCATCGCATTATTGGCCGCGTTAACCCAGCTAAGTTAAGGGGTGCACGCACCACACGAATGTGGCAGATGCTACCTGGTTGTGGGAGCTTTCCTACAATCCGGTTAGACTTATGCAGTTGAAAATTGCGAATCTATACCTACCAACGGGAAACAAGCTTCGTTTCTTTACACCCAGGGCGTCAGACGGTGAAAGCCTTGGCGCATGCTGGTCTGCTAAGCTGCGAGCTAAAGGGGTCAGGAGACTATCAGGACTATTCCGCAGAGACTCGAACAGTGAGCCACCTAGCGCTGGCACTCCAAGGCTGCTGCGTTTCTTGTTGGCTGAGCTTTGCTCATCTTGATTCTGCTGCTGAGCAGACAGCGGCGTCTGCAACCAGTGAGGCAGCAGCCCGCTGCTGATCTTGTCGCGATGCAGGAAGGCCATGCCGTGCTGGAATTTAGAAAATTTGTACACCAGCGCTGTAGCTCAGACGCATCACAGACTTCCATAGACGTCGCTCCTTCCAATGCCAACAAAACACAACAGGGAAGTTCGTTAATTAAGCGGCGTGTGCAACACAGTTTGCAAACTATAGAGAGCTGTGAATTAAAGAATGAACAGCGGTTTCAAAATTCTGAGGTTCGAGCCAATCGAGCTCTGAAGCTCCATTGCATCCAACGTAATGAGACACCGTCTCCAGATATGGAGTCGCTCCCGAAAAGTATCGCCAGAGCAGCTCACAGAAAACTTTACATTGATGCCCACGTGCATACGCGTACTCGCATCCGCTAATAAAAGCATCGATTGCACCCAAGCAGGCGGAGGTTGCTGCTGAACCTTAACTTCAAGTATTGCATAGGGAAACCGCACAACTTCATCCTGCAGAAAACTCACACCACTACAGGGGCTACTGCGAAGCATCAAAGAGGGAACTCTGGAATGTCAATTGCCCAGGTCACAGGAGTGTACTTTCCAAAATATTGGGTGCGTCATGACGCCTATTTGCTAGCAAAGAGAGTGTATGCCTATATAACCTCTGAGCAGCCGAACAAATCCATACCTTTCCGAGCAGCTCGTCAGCAAGTCGACACCAGTTGAAACCTCCATATTCCTGTCTTTGAGGCCTGTACTCGTTGACCATGCACAAATTAGTGTCCAAAGAAATGCGCACCTGTGGAAGCAAATGCAGCGGCCACATAAATCTGAAGGTGAAACAGATGCTTCACCAACGGTGACGGCTGCAGATCCTCACTCCAACTATCCGTCAATGTGCTGCTTAACAGTTCGTGACTTCACGCATCCCATAATTCTACACGATGGGCACTGTGGAGGCGTGCTAAAAGAAACGGCACGTTGCCACCACATGCGTGTAAGGGACGAACGAATATGCTAGTGTGCTCATATGGCGACGTGCAGAACGGCAATCAGTAAATTATGTGCTTACAGCGTTCGACGTTGCCAACTGAAAGGCAGCCCGAAGATAACTAGTCCGAAGCTGCATCGGAAAGGACACGAATGCTTTGTGCGCACTTGAAGGCACCCTTAAATTGATGCTGAGAGGCTTCTGCTGTACCCCACATTTTTTCGATGACGAAAGGCCACAACTAATATATGCTGTAATGCCTGTACTGCTATACTGGGGCAAGAAGCGCAGCATACAAAAGCAACCCTCTTTATCACGGCGTTCAAGAGGCGTGCGCAAATGGCTATGGAGTGATTGGAGCAAGAACGTGCACTTATGTTTTTGGCATGCACACGCTCTGCATTGCTCGTTGATTACCATTGGTTGAAGCTGATGCTCTGCAATTTCTTCTTGTATTTCCTCTCCCAGCTCGATTGCCTTTTTTAATTTGCAATTTTTCGCGATATACTCCGACGCGCCAATCCCCGCAGCGTCAATAGCCACACGGTCGACTGAATCAGGCTTTGATGACTCTGCTGCACTTGAGACAGTAGGATCTCCAGGGCTCTGGCCGCCATCAGTTTCTGGTGGCTCAAAGCCAGAGGCCTCCAGCAATAAGTCCCGTGCTTTTCTCTGCAGGAGCATGTAAGGCGCGACCAGTCTCTGCGGCACGACGAAGCGTTCTTTCGTGCTGCTCAGGCCACTCCAAGATTCATGATGTGTTTTCCTGAAGTTTGCAGCAGACAGCAAGTGGAGAAGTGCGTAGACAGTTCATGTGCTCCCCTTCCCAGCCCTCCCAGAATTTGCAACAAAAAACCGAATGCCTTCAAGAAGGTGATATCCCTCACCGCTCAATGAATATGTCTTCATCTGGGCCGTTGTTATTGGTGCCGTACCAACGAAACCGCAGCAGCTGCGCGCCTTCGAAACGCCTTATGCGGCGCTCGTAGCTGTACGCATCTGTTATGCAAGCGCATCCACGCCACCGCAAATGCGTTTAGAGTGGAAATATTCAGTCAGGCATCTATGTGCAAACGAGTCAGAATAAGAGAGCCCATGGTGAAAACTTTCAGTTTACATTCTACGCTACCTGCTGCTACATGCCCACGACGCCCAGCGCGGCCATGTGCTGCCCTTATAAATTAAGACTGCAGCAAGCTGCAGTGGCTCTGCAGAGGCGGCCGCACTATTGATAGAATACTGTGGAAGACGGCGAGAGCCAACGAACGGCACCCACTTGCACTGTCAAAATATACTGACGCTACCATCTGTGTTGGTGCAAGATTAGAAGCACGCTGCTGGAGCTTCTCCAAGGCACTCCTTGGACCTAAAAGTGAAGCCTCCTGAACACAGAAGCCACATAGGCGGGCCTCTATACCGAAAGGAATGAAAAGCGAACACATGCAAGTGTGCGTATTCTAAAAGCAAGCATAAAAAGGAGGAACGGATATTTCGTTTCAGAAGTATACCGTCCCCTTCATATAAAGAATTCTGTATCCTGATACTTTGTTTGAGTAAACCGTTTTCATCAGAACGTCACAAAAAAATACTGAGGTGTATCCGTGCAAAAGTGACTGCGGTAGTTGGCTTGCTTCCAGTTGCTAGAGCAGCTGCCGCAAATTATGCGGGTTTCATGTGGAACAGTTATGAACTTCTGCAAATATGGACAGCGCCGCTAACTCGAGCTCACCAATTCCTTATCTGACGTCCCAAATACCAGAAATGGCAAATGACGCACAATCAGGCACTGAGCCCGCACCTGTAGACAAGTATGAACTTGATGCAAAGCCGCACTCCACACGCTGTTTCCCTGTCTGCACCAAATACACGGGCCACCCTTTTAAACAAGTAAATAGCTGCTATTTAAGGCCCGTATGCGCCCTTCGATGATCTTCTTCCCTTCGAAACAATATTTGCCAATATTGCGAGTCCGTTTGTCCCCGTTGTGTACAGTCAACTGAGGTTGCAGCTTCCCTGGTTCGCATAATGCATGGGTATGTTTGTGCTTGCATGAACCTCCACAAGGATGCTGCGGCCCCCTTGAGTGCAAATGAAAGAGCACTAGCAGCACTTACAATGTTTTCCGGTCTGATCCAATATTTTGTTGTGGCCCGGATAAATGAGTCAGGCGGCTTCCATGCTGCGGACGCCAGCTGTTTCCCCTCCTGCACATTCCCCAGCATACACAGCTTGCCTCCTGTTTGCTTCACGCCCATCATGCATCTCATCAGCCAATTCTGACTCTTCAAAAGCACGCCACGCTAAGTGTATCGAGCACAAGTTTATCAACCCTAGGCCTGGTGTTTGCTCATCAGCGTACAAGTTTAGAACGAAACTTCCCCCAAAGAAGAGACAACATCAGAACGAGTCGTTCAAGGTCGACATTGCAGTACGCCTCCTTCAAAAGAGATGTAGAAAACCATCGTGCAGTCTTCGCCTGCATTGCAGGAAGGCAGTTTCGTACCATCGTGCTATCAGCTTCGCATACAACTACTTTCTCAAAACCTAGGCACACCTATCAACGTTTCTCCCGCCTGTCTGCATCTGGGTCTGCACAGAAGTGGAGGCCACTTATGTGCAGACGGCTCGCAGACCCAGATGCAGACAGGACTTGTAATGCTATACAGGCCAATGCCCTCCCACTGCTTCCAAAGAGTCAACGTACTACAGCTGCTTACGCCTGTGAGTAATGCTATACAGGCCAATGCCCTCCCACTGCTTCCAAAGAGTCAATGTACTACAGCTGCTTACGCCTGTGAGAAGACGGTCGAAATGCGAACAGAGGGCAAGCAATGCTTTGTGATTCGTCCTGATGTACAAGTCAAGATGAATTATTTCTGCGGCAGAAAATGGATTATTTAGCAAAGGGTGGAAGCATGAGCATACGCATCAGGACTGCCACACGAAGCGTATACGGCGAGACGCAAGAGCAACGGCAATGCAGGGTTCAACAGCCCCCGACAATGCAAAATTCACACACCCGCTGACTGTTCTTCGATAAGTAATTCTTCGTCTCCTTGCAGCTTTTCGTGCTGAGCCCCCACACAACAGCAAAGGTGCACTGATTCCCTCGTAAGATAAGAGCCTCTTCGGCCATCAGCGGCCGCTCTCCAGGAAACACCTGGGTTTCAAAAAAGAGACTTGTCAAGTGCAACGCTAGCTACGCATGTGGCGAAGCAACAAGCGAGCTTGGAATGAAGACGCGCCTGTTCCATGCGCGCAGCGATGAGCCTTATGTCCGACTGAATTTGTCGTTCCTTCTCAGTCGCAAATTTATTCAACTCGTTCACTTGTTGTTGAAGGAGACCCCAGAATTGAGCCTCTGCACGGACAAGAGGTCAATCAAACACCACAGGAGCAGCATGTGTGCGAAATCTCGAAAGTCCCCGAATTTGAGAATCAGGAGGTCAAGGGTTAGCGCATGATTCATGATGTCAACTACTTAAACGAGCACGGTACACAGAACTCAACAGGAAAACAAACTTAGCTTGTTTGACATTAACAATTCACATGTGTGCATGCCTCGGCACGCGCCCATATGCACGACGAAATGTGCAGTTGCACGCACCCAAGTCTGCATAATTAAATGGTCTAACATTGGCTGCCGGAGCTCTACTGCGCATGAGCAGGTCAGCCCTACCTGGTAGCAGAGACAGTGTTTCTGCCTCGGCCCTCAGACTGGATCCCGCCATTCCATCATCAGCTCGGGCAGCTGCCGCAGCTGCAGAGGGCAAAAAGTGGGTGTGCGAAGGGTCTGTTGAGGCAGACAAGGAAGCTGGCGAGTCCACATCTTGATGCTCTCCTGCAGCAGCTGGTGACGTTGGTTTCTGAGCTCTGCCATAGGGAAGCATTCGAGGCCTTTGTAGGATGTCAAGGCGCCGCTGCAGACAGAAAACGAAAAAATCGGAACGCAGAAAGAAATCGAAAACAAATGGTTCAGGTCATGCAGCTGTGTACCATGGCTTGGTGATAAGCTCAAGATGGCCACGCCCAATCAGAAGGGAGGAGTACAAAGGCTGCTTACTCGCACAGTCGCTCGCTGGCGTTGCGCTCGCTGTACAAGACTTTCCAGCTTCTTCTTCAGGCGCCGGATATCCACATAGGCGGAGAGATAGTGCGCAGGAACGCGCATTTGAAATGGAGGGGCGGCCATTGTCGATCAAGCGTGCGCAAAACTAGCCTAGGAAAATTAGCCTCATTGTGAAGCAAATGAAGCAGTGGAGCTCCGAGCAACAGCGCGCTTGGCAGGAGGGAAGAACCGGTACTGGGCCAAGCTCAAATTTGAGAAAGGAACATCAAAAACGTCTTTAAGGTGTGAGATCAATGGGAACCTTAGGTCGTGCTCATTTAGCGGGAAGCGCTTGCTAAGCGGAAAGTCGCACAGGAGAAACTAGTGGTCCTTCATTGCGTGGGTGTTACGCGCACGCGGCGGTTGCAAGAAGGGCGAACATTGAGGAAAACGCAATAATAATCAACGTCTATGGACGAAGGCTCGCATAAACAGAGGCTTTAGCGTTCATTGACCCAAGCATACGAAATGCTGTAGTATAAGAAGGTCAAGTAAATCTTAGGCTAGGAGACCCCGCACACAGTCCCTGCAATTTTCGTACATTGATGGCGAATAATGCGTATGTTTCTCCCAGACGTGATAGTAATTGCCCAGTTTACTTTTCAATTACTGCAACGAAAGATGCGCATGCGCGCTGCTGGCACGGGGCTTTCTTGGGTCCTGCACGATGCTCAGTCTTCTCGATGACGCACCGCTTGACAAGTGAATGTTTCTTTGAAACAAAAAATATTTAGCAAATGCCCGCATATTCCTTTTGTTCCTGTGCTTGAGTGACGCTCTTCGCCTTCTCGGCCGTCGGAACTTTTCGCTGGGCCCTCGCAAAGTACCGTCCGGTGCGGAGAAAACGACTGCGAGGGGCGACGTAGACTGACCAACTGTGTTTATTTGCTAATATATGGGTACCTGTGCTCAATTAGTAGTGTAACGAGCACTTCAATCATGTGCCATAAGCGGTTCCGACACCTGCCGCTCGCCGGCGTAGTTCACGTCTAAAGGACTCTGCTGAGGGCAGACACAGCGCAGTGTAATGATGGAGCCACTAGTCTGTAGGTTTACGTGAGACTCCACTCTCGTTAGCTAATATACTCAGGGGGTATGGCAGCTCTAACGGTAGTCCTGTGCTGTAGTGCGCAATGCGAAACGGAGACAACGACTTAAAAGGGACGGGTAGAGCAAATGATCAGGTTGAGCAGAAGTATTCTCTGGTTCATCTTTTCAAAGAAGACGTATAGAGACGACTTTTCATCTCAAGTCTTTTTCTCAGCTACGCCTACCTTGAAATAGTCCACTGCACGTCCGTTACACTATGGCGGCTGAGGCAGAGGATGGTTCGGCACTAGCAACGCGGGAAGCTACAAAGGAGAGAACATCTAAAAGAAGCGTCACAGACGCGTATCCTGTCAGGTTTAATATCCCCGAGGCTGACAAGGAACCTGGCTCTCCCTTAAAGGAGAAAAGTGTACCACGGGGCCAGGCCACCGCCAGCTTGCTTCTAGAAGCGCCAGCAGGCCACAGCCAAGATGCTGCGAATGCTCCTGGAAGAAAGCCCACTGTGCACCTCGGTGCTGATGGGCGTCCCCTTCCCATACTGAAGGGAAACAGGGGTTTTGGCTATGCCCAGGCGCGGCGGCTCGTAGAACAACTGCGAGTTAAATTCGCCTTCGACAGGAATGAGACGCGCTTCTATTGCCCAGATACAAGCGAACACGCTGAGCCACCTCCCGCTCCTGCCGAATTAAGAGGAGCCGTCCTAGGATTTCTGAAATCGTCCAAGAGGGTAATTCAGGAAGCACAGGAAATTGCTGAAAGCGCCGACCACCAAGCCGAAGAAACCAAGAAAATTGAGGAAGAACTGACATCAATGACACAAGAATATGTGGAAAAGCTTGAGAAAAGAAAGGCCATCCAGAAAGCAAAGGCTAATCAAGCAATCGTCGTATCCTCCACGAGGCCCCAGCGGCGTTTCCTATGCTGTGGTGGCTCACCAGTAGTGCCGTGAAGCCACCAACGCATGAGCCCCTTCATCACTTTTGTGTCTCACGCACATTGAACAGGCACAAATCTATAGCTCCGATGCAGCGCACTGAAAAGAGCTGAACAGTTTTCGCTTGCTGCTGCCACGAACGTGCCATTAAGAAGATTGCTTTTGATACGAGTCTCAGCACACTCCTTTCCCGAGAGGATACAGTAGTTGGTGTTGTGGTTGAACAGCAGAAGCCATAAACTCTACATATGTATAACACTGTTGAGCTTGGAAGTAACGTACTAATACGCCAGAGTAACGCTATATCCCTCTGTCTGCCAACACTGTACCAGCACAATGCAACTACGCGAAAGAAATGAAAGGTGAACACCGTGGCTTTGCATTAGTACTACGCACTAAGCAGTTCCTATTAACCCAGCTGCCACCCACTTGGCCAAGCCAAACGGACTACTAATGATGCTCTGCATTACTATTCGTGCAAAAAGTATGGGCTTGCCCGCTGGCTATTCTTGTAGAATCTTTGATGCTAAGGCAATGCTGCGTGCAAGACAAAAACTACAGGCTGATGTGAAACGAAACAAAGGCGGCCTGTTCAGCTGAAGTCCTTAGAAAACACTACAGAAGTCCCTGCAGCGCCTTCTCTGCCTCTCGGCGAGTGCAGCTGGCACGGGCTACTGCTTATGTGTATCCCCGAAAGTTCACCAGCAGCAGGAATCATTAACTCAATCGGTCTTCTCCAGCGTTCCTTTCTCAGAAACGTAAATTCCATCCAAAAACTTCCGGATATCCTTGCGGCGCACCAGCGTCGCCTGGTGGATGAGTGCGGCTGCAAAAAAAAAAGCACAGGGGACGCGAAACTCGACATATGCAGTTTCACTAAAACACAATCGGATGCACGCCACTTTCCCAAGATGACCCTTTATAATAATCTACTACGGCTGCAATGCAGTTCAGCTGCAACTGTTCAGCAGTAAAGCCTGTAGGATCACCTGAACGGGATACCAACTCCAGGTCTGTTCCCTTTAGAGCTATCTCATCCTTGACATTCGTGCTCTTTTCACAGACAACGCCCGGGAGAAGCTTGACGATGCGGACACGTTTCTCTCCCAAGAAGTTCCGGATCTCCACAACTTTGCCGCCTTCAATGATATTCAGGTTGATGGGAAAGTGTGAGTATACGAAGCGCATCTTGTACTCAAACTGTTTCGTCACCCCCGTAAACATGTTGTTTAAGTGAGAGCAAACAGTGCGCAGGCACGCAATGTCTGACTTCTTCCCCTGCCACGTTGCCACCTTTACGCGTTTGGCATCCTTAGTGGTGTGCAGCACAAGAGGCAGGTGACGAAAGGTCCGCTTCAGCTCCCCGTGGGGCCCCTTCACCGTAACCTCCCTACTCCGGACTGAGACGGTAACTGCGAAATGTAAAGAACTCACAGCACTTGCAAAACAATGTCAAGCGACGAGCAGCCTTCCA
Source organism: Eimeria necatrix (assembly GCF_000499385.1). NCBI lineage: Eukaryota > Apicomplexa > Conoidasida > Eucoccidiorida > Eimeriidae > Eimeria > Eimeria necatrix. Next base: position 92,601 of record NW_013655111.1, read on the forward strand.
TCGCATGCGTTCACACTTTCGGTAACACCAGTAGCAAAGCGCTGACACAATTTACAGAAAAGCCCACGACTGCTGCACAGATATCAAAGTCAAGAGGAAAATATATCACTGGGGACAAATATATCACTAAAGTCCGCCCCAGCACGGGACTTTCATGAAAAGCACTCCACAGAACAAACTGCGGCCGCATTCCTTCCAAACAGCAGCAAGTGCGCGTTGCGTAACTATGATGTGACAAGGGGAGGAGCTACGGAAATGCACATGGCGAAAACCACAGGCCATGATGCCTTTCTGTTGGTACCCCCACACTGCCGCGAGCGGCAACTTGAGGGATCGCAGACCTTCGGCTTGATGATTAAAATCATGCATAGCATGAACTATGTGATTTTAGAAAATGCTGAGCAATTCAGTCGTCAACATTGCCAAGCTTTGAGTGACTTCCCCGTGGCCGCCGTCGCCACGCCAGAAAACCAAGAGCAAGCGCCCACCAACAAGCCACTGGGAAACAAGCCATTATATACTTGATGTATCATCAACACGAAACAGATACTGCTTCAATCAAGAAGGTAGCAACAGCGCATAACAGCCTCTGCAATGCGGAGTGGGGTGCACTGCCTACCCCCGTCGGGCACTCGGACGCTCTGCTCAGAGTACACCGTCTTCATTTTCAAAAGCAGCGTCAATAAAGAAAACACCGTCGAGGACCGCTTAACTCAGTGATTCCTCCCTCGTCGTCATTCGCCTGCAGCTTCTGTTGCTCCCCGCAACAGGAAGGCAAGCGCATGCGTGGGGCTTTGGGGCGGGCCCTTGTCGTAGAGCAGCTCGTTGATGAGCTGAGTATTGGCACGAGCTGTATGATGTGTGATACCAAAAACTGAAAGGAGCCACGATTTCATTCATAGGTAGACTATTGGAAGTGCGGTAACACATGGTGTTTGCCACATGCGTTTGCGTCACCGTCACGTAGCACTAGACAGATGAGGTTGCAGCGCCACAGTTCCTGGATCTGATTCAGTCCGAATTCTGTAAGATACGTTACGTTAGACCATGAATAGAGCATTGAGGCTCTTTTCTGGTAATATCAGGGCGCCACAGCTGCAGCGAAACGTGAGGGGCCTGTAAAAGAGAGCAGCGGATTGTAGGGGCTCGCGCTGTAGTAAATCCCGGCAATGACTGATATAAATCAAACTAAATGAATTTCACAGCATGATGTATATATACAGGACTCTGATAATGGTTTGATGCCGCGTACTCCACAAGGCATGGCTGTGGCGATCTCTACAGCGAATCCTAAGCCCAAAGCATGGGGCTGACAGTCCTCCTGTAGCTAACCAGAACCCTGTGCACGCCTAGAAGTCAGGCGTTTCGAGAAGAGAACATTTCTGTTTTTCCTACAGCCCCCTGCTCTCCTATACTGAACATTTAGTCTGTACGTTTATAGTGGCTGCGTGTGGACCGCATCTTAAACAACGTTTGTAAAACGCAGGAACTTTGGCTTTGTTTTGTCACTCCCACAAGGTGAAGCTCACACTGGAAGAGAGGAAAATTTAAAAAACTAGCCCTAGCCGACTACAAACAGCCACAATGCAACGTCGCATACCTCACGATTAGTAATATTTACTCGAAGCAAGAAATGCCTTTTTCTGCCTCATGTAGGCGGTGATGAAATATTCGTGGTATGTGAAGAGCATAATTGTGAAAAACTTACGAATCTGTGGTGTAGAAGCTCGCCAAGTGGTGTGGATACAGATTCGTAGACAAGGGAACGCCAAAGGACAAGAAGGCATTTACGAGATTTTGGTCGGAAATCGCTTGAGCTGCTGCTCGCTCATCGCTTTTCCGGACTACTGGACACCTCAAATAAGCTGGAAGCCAGCCTTGCGCGGAAAGGCGGTCTTCTTCGTCGGGTGTTAGGGCTGGAACTGCCGTCGTTGTGGGGTGGGTGCAAGGCAATGATTCTGCAGGCTCCTCCCGTCCCATGATCAAAACTCTACCGTTTCGCCCTCCGTGATTTACATGTCTAAACCGGGGGGAGTTCGTACGCCTCATGCTTTTCCACGGTTTTCCCCCACTTGAACAAAGCTGTAAACTGTGCAGTGTGCTCCTCGATTTCATCCTTCCACTTTACACTAGCCAGCTACTCTAGCAACTTAGTTCGTGAATGCATACATAAACCACCACTGAGCCGCGGTTTCACCGCTTCCCAGTCACTCACATGTATGATGCCCATGAGATATATTTATTGTAGCGCGAAGAGTCCATAGGGTACACCAGGAGCTCCTTGCTCTAAACATGGGGTCGCATCGTATATCGGTAAAACGCATTTCTACTAACTTCAAGAAGGCCCTCATGAACCTCCCGTCCTCGTGCTTCAGAAGTTTCTGATGCGTATCTTAATTATTATGAGTCAACATTCTTTGTATAAATCCAACTTCGGCGTCTGAGGTCAGAAGGTAGATAGCCTGCATCTAGTTAGCCGCAGAGCCACCAGCGAAGACCGAAGACGCCGTTAGCCACCTACCTACGCATCTTCGGAGGCTCCTTAGGCCACTAAGCAAAGCAACCTTCTGTTGCATTGCTTAGTGGCCTACGGGGCGAGGCTTACGCTGTGTGAGTGTGCTCGTTATGGGCTTGTTTGTTGCCTCAGTGACTCGCCCGTTATGGCGCATATCCCGCTACTAGGGAGGCATTCCCAAGAGGCCCCTGGATGAGCGATCTTATTGTAGAGTACGCGGCAGCATACATCCTTCAGAACAGCACGACTTGTGGTGCACTAATCCGGCTTAGTCCTTTAGTATTTTCCCAGTGATGGGTATCCTAGGTGCCCTTCTGTACCACGCATGAGTGATACGAGCATCTAACGAGGCCACGCAATTATATTAGGAAAAACAGAGACCCTCTGAAAAATAAGGTAAACGTGATTTGCGGCCGCAAAGCCTGACTGACTCCTTGGTCCGCACAGGCCCCTTGCTTGCTACAGATTCGTTGCCATCCGCACGCTTGCGACGCCGCTAGACGTTGCACGGTCTAGCCAGATTCTTTGTTCTCTCTTCTTTATCATATTTGTGGCTAGTTTATGTATATGTCAAATTTAGTATGGATGGCCTCCAAAGGCCATTTCTGGGGCCAAATGTAGTTCCCACCACCGCCGCAATAGACCTCTGAGAACTCTCGACCTCCAGGCAGTGGTACGTTTCAGGATGGCGACATTTCCATGGCTTGGTCCAAGAGTGTCTAATATTTATTAAAAACTTGCGTTAGCTTCGACTTTAATGTACACTTACGCTAGAGTGTCTAATATTTATTAAAAACTTGCGTTAGCTTCGACTTTAATGTGCACTTACGCTTACGCTCTGCCGTTTTCGCAAAGCTCTAACGTAAAGAAACACCCACACAAATCTCATTCACAGAGGTCTTAATAGCATTCACAGAGGTCTTAATAGCCATAGCGGCATAGGTCACCGCGTGTTTACGCCCTGTGTTACTTTTGTGTCGAATCCTACACACTCATCTGAAGCTAGGCATATCCAAACATTCTGCACTGGGTGCTCTGCAACTCGGTACGAGTCCCTACGTGCCGTTGTGGAGCATGTATGCTGAAATACTGCTTTTTGTAATATAACAAACAGGTGTGTCACTGTGTTACGCCTTTTTGCTGCGTGTTCTCCTTCATATCCTTCACTCAGCCCTGCAACACCACCACCAGGACAGGGCCCCCAGGGCCCCGAATGCGGTTGGAATTTTTCGCGCGATTTCTGTCGATCTTATGCAAATCATTTCACGTAATAAATGTTCCCCCTTTCAAACGTACCATGGTCTTTTTAGGTGGACTTCCTCTCTGTGGGGGCTGATGTGTCTGATCCAGCGTATGCCTGCGTCGTTATCGTTCGTGTCGTGACAGGCTCAGTCGTGTCCTGTAAAGAATTAGGTGGGCTAGTGCCACATGGACTGCTCTTACTGTCATTATTGCTTAAAATGCGTTTGGTTCTCCCGTAGGGCTGGCGTCATGAAGTTTGGACAGAATGTGTTGAGGGAGTTCCACGGCCCTTGAATATCAATTGAACTTCTAATTTCATCAAGTGCCGTGCCACTGAAATAAGAAGTGACCGTTGTAGTCTGAGCCAGCAGACGCCTTATACCTTCTGTGGCTTCACGCATTGACACCCACTTTGTGGCGGGAGAACGCTGCCAATGTACGCTGCCGCAAAAGTTGAGCACCTAACAATCATGCGGGATACAGTGGATTAGTTTGCCGTTTTCTGTGTACGGGAAGCTGAAGGAGTTGGAGTATTTTCTGTGCCCCAGAGCTCCAAGGGCGCTGCTTTAGCGCTGACTTCTGCAATACCGAAGGTGCCGCAGACCATGCGGGAGGTCTTGCGGCATGGACAGAGCGAGGAGGAGTCTGACACTACTTATGCATCCGCCGATGTTGCCAGGCTACATGCAGTGGCGAGACGCATTCAGCTGAGGGAGCATGCGAGTAGGCAACAGCAACTCCAGCTTCACAAGCAGCTGCAGCAGCAGCAGCAGCTGTTGCAGCAGCAGCAACAGCAGTTGCACCAGCAAGATGCGCTGCTACGCCACCAAGAACAGCTCCTTCGGCAGCAAGAACAGCAGCTCTCTAGCCGCGAGACTGAAGCGAGGTTGCTGTTGCGCCAGGTGAGTTTGCTGCAGCAGCAGCTGGAAGAGAGGGCGGACCGCCTTGCAGCAGCAGAAGGGAACTACCTCGATGTCACGGCATCTTTACAACAGCTGAAACAGCGCGTAGCCTTGGGAGATGAGGCGAAGCTGTTTGTTGAGGAGGTGCGGCAGCAACAACAGCAGGATACGCAGCATCTCTATGCAGAGGTTCGTCGCCTTAGGCGTCAACTTGCCCAGTGCATACGTTTGTCAGTTTCGTCCGACGATAAGGACAGAAGAGAACAAAACTTACGGGAGGAAGATGCAGACCTAGATAAGGAAAGTGTTCAGAGGTGCCACTTGAATGAATCATCTTTGGGGCAAATGGCGACTGGCGAAGGACAACTGCAGCAGCCAGTTGCAGAGCTTTCGCTGCCTTTGAAAGGGAGTGAAGGGGCAATTCTTAGCCCTTCTACATCCGTCGGCATTTGGTGCTGCGCTGAGGCAGCAGAGGCTGCTTCATGCACGGCTTGGGGCTGCAGTGCTGGCTGCAGCTGCCACAGTGACTCGCAGCACGAGGCGGTGGTGGGTGAGTTGCGTGAGGCACTGCATACCTGCCGCTGCGCTGTCGATCAGAGGATCACTGACGAGGCAACAGCCACGTCAACGGCGGCCGTCGGGGCTGCATCATTGGCTATGAGGGAAGTGCTCCAGCGCTGTCCGGCATCAGGGGCTGATCCAGAAATCGTGGACATGCTGCTTGAAAGGTTGAGGGCAGAGAGTATGCGGATAAGGGTGTATTCACAACAAAGGCACGCAGCTTCTTCTTCAGCGGCAGGGTCCAGCACTGAAGGTCAACTGCAGCTGCAGGGAAGCCTGGCAGCAATAGATGAGCCGATGGAGAGAGAGGCTTATGATGTTCTTGGGACTGCGCTTCCGGACGTGGTGTTGCTGCCTCTTCTCGGGGTGCAAAACATAGCGACTCTACTCCGTCTGAAGCAACAGGCTGTCTTGCTTGCCAACTCGCGCTGGCTGCAACTGCTCAGGGACACAGTAGGCAGCAAATTTCTTGAGGGCAGTAGCTGCGTTGCTAGCAGCTGCAGCAGCAACGGCATTCTGAAGGAAAAGGGACAAATGGAGATGTCACCACAAGCAGGAGCAAATAAGGAGAGTAGTACGGCTCCGCTTGTGCCTGCTGGGGAGACGAGAGGGGAATCTCGGCAGCATATGTTGTTGCAGCTGCTGCTGCGAGGATCTGGCGGAGTAGCTGCTGCAGCAGGACTCCTGCGAGAGGGCGCTTCCCCACTGGCGTTTCATGCGTCAACTTTGACTGATAGAGAGTCAGGGAACAACGTCTTCCATCTCGTCTGCATGAGGCAAGCTAGCTGCAACCACTATGGGGCACTGTCAATCAAAAGTTGACCCCAGTGGGCGCAGCCATACAGTAGGCCCACTGCACGTCTTAGTGTTGGTAGCAGTTGCTGAGACGCGATTGTTTGTGAGCTGGCAGCTCTGGATTTCTTTGAGGGAGTTTTGGCTGCCTCCGCGCCTACCATTTTGTGGGGCTAGTCGAGGGTGCTGCACTTTTGACTGTCTACCTGAACCGACAAAGAGGGTCAGACTATGAGAACGTGGTTTGTTCTCTCCCTTCAATAGCGCTAGCTTGTGGATTCTGGTTGGCCTTGTATTTCTCTTCAGGAATCTGCCACAGCTGTTTGGCACGCTCAGTCTCACGTCGCTCCCGTGCGAATTTTTCTACGCTCACAACAGAGAAGGCAAAACGCCTGCTGATCTGCTGCCTCTTCTGCTACCTCCTTACGTGGAGGAACTACGCGAGCTGCAGAAAACTGCAGCAGCAGAACTACAGCACCGAGCCGAATTCCAAGACCAGGTCACATTGGTTGCTTGTAACTTAAGGGCCTGGAGAAGCGTAGTGTTTGAATATGCGGCAAAGGCGAGTCCATTATTGTAGGACTGCAGTTTCTGTCATGTCCCTTTGTAAAGGATACTGATCTAAAGAGCAGCTCCGAGGCTGTGTCACCACGCAGCATGTACAGTCGCTGCTTGTCTTTCAACAGATCCTCATTGGCGCCTGACATTAAAGTTGCGCGGCGATTCCGTGCGGATATGCAGGCAAGCTCGCTGTACAGACAGCATCGGAACGAGGCGGCACTTGCTCTTTATACGGAGGCATTGAAGCTACAACAGCGGCTGTTAGAGAAGCAGCAGCAACTCGATGGGATTACCGGTGGTGTCAGTGCTTCTAATGTTTCGCTCTTAGAGAACACAGCGAAGCTTGCTTTCAACAAGGTGCGGAAGAGAGCCTCGTTGAGAAAATGATCGCTTTGCTCTGTCATTTGAACTGGCAGTGTGCAGATTCCTGTACTTGCTGGAGTCTATGATTGGGAATGGATGAGCTGCGGTGCAACACCACTGCTGCCCTCGGGCAATGCTTAGCATCCAGAGAATTTTGTGTTAGCTGCGCTTTGCCTTTTGCTGCTCTTTAGGGGCGAAGCGCCCTTCGTCTTGGTCGCTGGACTTGCAGCCTCCAGAGCTGCATGCTCTGCATCAGCATGACCCCAAACTACAAGGCCGCATATGAAACTGCTGCAGAGGTTGGCTATACAAAGGGAGCCACAGCTCAAGCAGGCCTGGCTTTGCGAAGTGCACAGATAGCAAAGGACACGTGAACTTCGACGGAGAGAACCTTATTCAGTTCATAAAAGAGAACAGTGGTGTATTTGCACTTTATACAGCAATGTTCGAGTGTGGACTAAATTGTGTGCTTCCCTGTTAATTTGTTTTGCTCTGCCATTTGTTCTACAGGCTTGCGAATGGCTGCTGGATTTTGAGGGAGCACTAAATTACATCCAGCTCATGCGACAGAACTGCCCAGACTCTTTCTCCGCCGAACATTACCAAAAGTACTTTGTTAGCATTTCCGGCAGGCTTGAGCCACAGGAGACCTCAGCTTCTAGTTGCTCAGTGTTGCCCTTTGCAGCTTATCTGAGTTGCCACCTCGACCAACGTCGGCGGTATATGCTGCTGTAAGAAAGTGAACCATTATTAGTGTCTACGAAACAGCATTATGCTCACGTGTGCCTGGTGCGGTGCTTTGCTGAGGCAGGCGACGACTGTACGAAGCTCAGCTGCAGGCGTCGAGCTTCCAAGTGTTGGGCATTGAGAAGGGTGCCCCCAAAGCAACAGTGAATCGAGTATGCTCCAACCTGCTCTGCCAGCACATCGCTTTTGTTATTTGATGTTTTCTCGCTGTGTTCACACCTTGCTCCCGTAACCTCCTGTCGGTTGGTTCTTCAGCCTAGAACATGCTCCCATATGAGTGCCGTTCCTGAGCGAGACTATGCACTCTTTCCTTTGTCTCATATTAACTTGCTAGCTTCCGACTGCGCTTGACGTGGCGTGCAGGCGTTCCGCCGCATGAGCATTTTGTGGCATCCGGACAAAGCCTCTGCACTGTCAGAAGACCTCCGGCTCAGACATGAAAATCACTTCAAAAGGTGGGTGTGCACAAGTCAGAGTGTTCATGAGGTTGGGCGCAGCGATATTTGTTGAAAAGAAGGAACGCATTTTTACCTTGAAAAAAAGAGTTGAGGTGTTGTGCAGTAGAAGCCAGGGAGCGGCATGAAACGATGGGTGCGCTGGAAGGCGCCCTTGTTTTCTGGCTTCTACTGTGTGGTCTCAGGCTTAACGAAGCACGCATTGCGTTGCTGGATGAAAAATCCTATGCAAGGCAGCTGCTCTTACCTATCCAACCACTGTATAGGCATCCTGAGCTGCTTGTCATTGCTAAGCCAGCGCAGCAGTCGACACCGTCTCCTCTCCTGGTTCAGCCAGCACAGCTCACAGCAGAGCAGCAGCAAGACAGTCAGCACCACAGTGAACAGGATCAAACGCTGCGGGATCCGCAGCAGGAGACAGATGAGGTGGAGCCCCGTCTTGAGAAGCTGCAGCAGCAAAGGCAGCAATTGCTGCGGTCCATCGGGAGCCTCCAAAGACAGCAGCATGAGCTGCAACGCGAGCTAGAGGAGCACCAAGGTACGGCTACAAGGGAGCAGGGCTGGGCCAGCACTAGCAATTCTTTGCGGTGGCATGAACTGCAGAAGCTGCAGCAGCAACAGCATAACAAGCAGAAGAGGCTCATACAGTGCGAGACGGAAATAGACCAGTGCTTGCACAGGAAGGAGATGCAACACCAAGCCTATGCGCATAAGCAGCATGAAAAGCAGCAGTCAGACACCCGACAGCAACAAAAATACGAGGAACGGGAGCAGCGAGACCCAGAAGCGGTAGACGTGGAGCAGGTAGAGGGGAATATAGAAGAACGGCAAACAGACAACTGCAGTCCCTGTAGTGATGACTGGCACCACCCGCTGCAGCAGCAGCCTCAGCAGCGGAACCTAGAGAGATACGACGTGGAAGCTCCCGGCGTTACGCCTCCAGGCGCGCCAGTAGGAGACAGTGAAGAGCAGCCTGCCACTCAGACTGCACAGACTGCGCACTTTGCTTCTTCCTCAGCAACAACAGCAGCGGCGGCGGTCAATGAAGCTGCAGCAACTGCCTTGTCGGAGGGAGCCCAAACAAATCCTGAGGGTGACACTCCATCTTGGGCCTCTGTTACTTCCAGTGACAGTGATGCAGACGATTCCAATGCAGGATTTGCCTTTTCGGACTATGCACAAAGTGCAGACAACTCGCAGTGTAGTTCGGGATTTCCAACCACATCGACTACCGTACCAACGCCGCCTCCACTTCCGAAAGAGTCCTGCGCTTCTACCCAGCAGTGCCGGAGCTCCCCTGAAACATCGGTTGCACCTGACTCGCCGACAAAACCGACCACTATGCTAAACGCGAAGCGCAACAGGGAGTCCTCCTGCGCGAGCTTTTGCCGAACAGTCGGTCGCGGCTGCTCCAGAGCGTTCTCTGCAGGGCCTCAGAAGAGAACAGGAGAAGCAGCCACAAAGACAACAGTTGGGACGCCAGCGGCCACTGCCCGCAGGAGCCTCACCACTTGTATTTATTCTACAGCGCCGCGGTGTCCTGCAGTTGCTACTGGCACAAGAGAAGCCAATCAGCCAAGAAAAAGCACAGCGTATTGGGAAGAAACAAACAGTAGCAGCAAAAACAGCTCCAGCAGCAGCAGTAGCAGCAGCTGCAGCAGCAGCAGTAGCGACGCAAGTGACAGTGAAGAAGCCGTTTCCGACAGAGGCCCAGATAGGGCTTGGATCGAAGGCAGCGTTTTCGGGAGGAACAATTTTGCTGCCGCGGCTACTGCTGCTGCAGTTGCCAAAATAGCAGCAAGTGCAGTTCCAGCAGCGAGTGGCGGTTCGGCAAAAGCTGCCATGCAAAAGCGGCAGCAGCAATTGCCGTCGCCACCCCCCCGACGGGTAACAGCAACGCAAGGTGCGCGGAAGGACGGCAGCAGGTGTAGCAGTGGTGGAAGCAGCGGGTGCAAAACAAGAGGGACCTCAGGACGCCGTCGTTTTGTCCGTACACGGGGTTATCTGCAACAACAACAAGTTAGTCCTCACCAGCAGCGACAGGACCAGCAGGAGCAGTGTCAGGACCAGCAACAGCAGCGGCAGCAGCTCTGGAGAGAAACAGCTGGCGGGAGCGAAACTACTGGTAACACCCCTTCAACAACTCCAACCAGTCAAGCTGCAGCAGCGGGCCCGTTATCTGATGCAACCCCACAAGCAGCAACAGGAGCAGCATGGCCTTTGCCCCCTGACTTTCCTGAGCCATTCAGCGTAGAAGGCCTACCGTCGCACGGGCAGCTGGCGGGCCAAAACACAGCCTCATGGCATCAAGAGCGAAACCATCGAGACGCGCCACAGCAGTTTGAATGCTCCGACTCGGAGATTCTTGCGCACCCATTAGGAAACAAGCAAAGTGACTACGGGCGAGAGCGTAATGTCGCAGAATCTCCGGTGGTGCTTACCCAATCCTTGGATTGCCATGGCATACGACATCAGGACTCGCAGCAGGACTCTTCCCACGAGCATATGCTGCATCGGAACCTGCAGCCGCAGAACGAGTTGCAAGGGGTAGCGGAGAGAGATGGTCGCCAATTGCTCTTCCCAGAGGAAGAGCAGCGCTCGTGCTCCGCGGGAGCAGAAGAACCGAAAGCAGAAAGGCTCGCAACGCCAATCCCTGCTACCCCTCTCGCAGGTCGACCTTTTCCTGTAGGACACGGAGATGCTGCTGTGCCCGCTGAGGCAAGATGGGCTGGTTTCGAGGACGAGCATGCGAGCGATAAGGATCCCCCGCAGAGAAACTTTCGGTGGCCAGTTCCCCCTCAGTGCAGAAACACGTCCGATTCCGGCATGGGCTTAATCAATTGTTCTAACCAATCTAGTTCAGCAACGGAGTCTGTGAATCCCATGGAACCTACAGTAGCACAGGTCTCTCGAAATGGCGGAGGTACAAGCACTTCTGGAGCGCATCACTCGAATAGTGCCAGTGGGGTTTCTAGTGCTGGAGAAAACTGCGGCAGCAGCACTGGTAACCAGAGTGATGGCCGGATCGACAAAAGAGAAAGCTTTAGCGGTCGCAGTGATAGCGACCCGGAAGACCGTCCGGGTACGCTTCGGGAATCAGGACGGTGGCGGCAGTCCCTTTATTCTCAGCAGCAGCAGCATTTCCGCCGGCAGCCAAAGCATCTGTACAACTCCGCTACGCATGAAGCTCCCAGCCAAGGGAGCCCTGCTGCAGCAGAAGCAGTCATTCTTCCGCAGTTGGGGATGACTGCACCGCAGCGAAGCTCGATGCCGCTGCCGGGTTGCAGCACCACGAGTGAGAACAGCAGCGCCACACTCAACGGAGGCGCAGTACCAGCAATGGCTACGCCAACAAGACTGTTTCCTCACTGCGGCCCGAATGAAGTGGAAATGCAACATAGAGCACACAACGCATACTTGGGCTGCTCTCAAGAAACTTCTTGTAGCGCTTCAAGGGGAGCTGCTGCTGCTACATCTGGAGATCACATAGCAACCGTCAGCGACGCGTTACGAGGGTTTCAGCCCAGTGAAGACGGATTCAGTACATTAGGGGGCAATGGTCTCCCACTTCGTGGCGATGGCCGTTCAGTAGGGGATATGCCAGCACCTTTGAGCATGTGGCAGCACGTCCGCATCAGAGGGTCTTTACCGCATACCGGAGAAAACGATTTGCAACGCTTGCCGAACAGGACCGACGAAATGTGACTTAGCGGAGGAAACGAGGGTCAGCAGGCCGAATATCCCAAATTGAACAATGTGTTTTGTGTCATCGTTGGACGCATTGATATGGGGTACGTGAGCTCACCGCGAGCTGGTAAAGCTCGTGAAGACTTTAGACTTTCGGCACCTCTACAAAAAGATTAACCGAGATCTGACGGAAATGGCTCGACAGAATAGATGCAGCCATATAAATGGAGCCTATCGTGACTGCGGTTGTGCTGCATCGTTTACCGATGACAATAGTAGCACACTGTTTTACAGTAACGACCAGCGCTGAGTATGGTGTGCGCGTCGCATTGCCTTCTAATTGAGTGCGGCGATTTCACACTAAGGGCATATGTTGCCGTCAGTGAGCTGCATGCATTTCTGCTCTTTTTGGTTCGTGAAGCTTGCAGCAATAACTGTTTTGCTGATTAAATCATTTTTCATCCGCCTACACGCTGGGCTGTTGAACTTAAGGTATTCTACAGGGAGGATGTTAGCAGATTGTATAGAATAGGCTTTAATTGCTGGCTCTTCATATTTACGAAGAATTTTTGGACACATTGGTAATTCTTGACCTTCCTTTTATCAAAGCCAAACGGCTCACAAGGGCTTTTGCTTTCAGCCTACTTTGTGAGCTGAAGCGGCTACACTCAGGTATTCAGAACGACAAAATCCACAGCAGAACTCTGCGCTTAGAGCGCATACATCATCTGACATGCTTAGTCTGCGCATTCTTCTCCATCTGCTTTCTCAATCAGTAGGCAGCCTGCATTGTGCAAATGCTGAAGCACAATGCTGCGAAGCCAATCAAAGAAGCCACCAGACTTCGGTGAAGTTCCCACATTGTCGCACTCAAAGGCCGGTATTAACGCAGTTGCCTGCCTATACAGCTGGGAATTCTGGTTGCGAAGAGTATGTTCCGTTCCCGCTAAGCGCTCGGCTGCATCAACAGATACTTTCTCGGCAGATGCATCTGGGGAGTTGGACGCCTGTGCGACGTCGCATTTCTTTGGCTGTTGCGAAGTTGCACAGGCATAGGCAGAAGAGATATTACACCTAGATTGTCGCACACATTTGCTCTGCGATTGAGACTCTATCAGAAGCCTCTGTATTTCGGGCGTTGCTTTCCCCTCTACGAGAGTAGCCCTCAGTCTTGTCATCGCTGCCTCGTTGGGCACTACATCCTCATTGCTTGCACTTTCGTCGTCGCTGGTGTTTTTGCTGCTACCTTCACTTCTGGTGTTTCTACCGGCAGGGTCCGGTGTCTTTACTGGACGCAGCTAAGAATATCAACGGCAGCAAACGCATCTACCGAAAATAGTGTTGCATCAGCAGCTGCCTTAACGCCACTAGGCAAACGTGGAACTTGAAGCTTTCACCTTTCGTAAACTTGCAGCGGCCATACAACTGCTCAGTCGGATGGCACTTTCACCTACGGCGTTGCCAGTGGTGGAGTCAGCATCAGATCTTCCGCTTTCAATAGCAGCCATACGACGTCTGGCTCTCTTTGCTGCTCCTCTCGCAGCAAATTCCCTTGCAGAGTCATCAGGCGAGAATGGGCCGACTCCAGGTTCCTGAAGGATGTGAGGGTTTTTCTCGGGACCCCATGACGCATATACAGGATTGGTAGTATGGTAATGAGCAAAGAAGACATGCTGAAGCTTGTAGTAGTGCATTGTTTGCCAAGTTGTCGGCTCTGCGCCAGACTGTTCAGAGCAAAGCAGAGGCGGCAGCGCACTAAAAGCCTATGAGGGTAGACCAGGAGGAAATAGAAAAAGTAGCTCCTGGCTTGGAAAGTTTCGGCAGGCGCTTTTTAAATACTTGATTTTCGTAGACACGCACCACGCATAGGTATGTGATTTTGAGCTGTAAACGTCGAGGCAGTAGAATTGACAGCAGCGCCGTTGCACCCGCCACGATGATGTATATTTGCAAAGACGCACGAGCACTGCCCTTTGTTGTAGGTCCCAGCAAAATGAATCCCGCCGTGAGGAGCAACACAGATGCCCGGAGAACCAAAACAGCCTGCCATAACGCGGTTCATGTATTTCTGTAAGTCTGGTCATGATTCCATCCTAGTAGAGGTGCACCGCTCCCTCTGAGCTGACTAGGATAAGAACTAAAGTGATATACTGCCTTCTCGTAACATACGTATGGCGCGTACTTGATTCACCACGGCTGTCATCTCGGGATTAGGTCTTTTAGCGAGACGTAATAGTGTAGCCTTGTATATCCAATACAGCAGAGCCCAAGTGCACAAGGCTTGTATGCTAAGAAATGGCGCAATGCCCACATACAGTGACAATGAACAGAACCCTTGAAGCATTGCCGCATACCTGCACAAAAATCGGCAGACGTGGATGCGAGCCGAACGCTCATGCCAGAGCGGTTGCGCAAGATGATATGCGCAGTTAAGGCCAAACGCTTCTAACTGAAAACTTACTTTGTTGGCGTACAAAAGTCAGGACCCTCATGAAGCCGATTAAACTCTGATTGAGATATGGGCTTCTTCGATAGTGGTAACAAGCAATCTCGCTTCATTATGCGCATCTGTCACCCGAGGAATTCACACAAGGGCACCGAAGTGTCAACACAAATTTCATGGGAGCAAATCGAGACTTGAATGAGTTCTAAAATGTCATGCACGGTAACGGCGTGAGTGTCAGTGGCAAACTGGGCCCACGATAGTTTACCAGCCAGGGCACTTGAAGAAGCGATAATGAGATTTCACTCAAAAGGAAAGAAAAGAGTTGCATCGCGACGCATTCAATGAGTCCTCCTCTTACGTACCTACACCAGAGCGCACCAACAAACAGTTTAAGGCAGTTTTTTCTTGAAGTGACAGCTTCATAGGCCTGAACTACGCTGCAAGCAATTGCATCCAGCCTTCTCTGAAGCGGCTCAGCAGCACTGATACTCTCCTTGCAAACGTGGCGTCCGGGGAAACGGGACGGCTGCTGGGACGTTTGCTTCTGATGCATTAAGCAGGCAGTACTGCAAACCTAAATTAAAACTCAGGAAGTGCTCACCACCATCTGGGGTCTTTGAGGACAATGATATAGGTCAGCCCAGTATTGATAGTATAAGTAATTGTCAACCGCACCATAAACGCCACCTGAAGAAACGAAATTCGGTAGAATTGTGCTCTGGTGAACAGGCCACACAAATAGCCAGAACTACCTGACTTATTTATCCATTTTGATCGACAGTTCTACGTTGTGCTATTCATTTTCATAGTACATTATTAAGTGAGCATTTGTGCTTTTTAAGGCCTTTACCGTAGTTTCAATTTGTGAGAGCTCTTAAAGCAAGGGAAACGACCGAAAGGTTTCCGCACTCTACTGTCAAGTGTTCAAGGCCCTACCTGCTCCCCCGTCCTGCTTATGTGGCGTTCTTTAAGTGACTTCAGCAGACAACACATGGACGCTCAGTAGCAATGCTGTGCGAACACGTGCTCCTGATAACTCAGCGGTAAGGGCAGAGAGGAAAGATGAGGCGTGCATTGATCTGGGATCAGACTCACTACGAAGGAAAAAGCAACCCTTAGGAGTGCGTTAATGCAATTGATAGCCACTGACGGTAGGAATGAAAGTAGTAAAGATGCCCACGACTCCTTGTTCAGCTGCATAACACCACATTAATGCCTTGTATTTGATGAGGCGCAAATTGCTTCTGGAGAGTGGCACTTTTCATCAGTATTGCTCAACAGCCCCTGCAGGAAGAGTTGATTTATCTTTTTGAATTTTTGTGAATCCGGCTAAGATTTCGCCTCCTTGTATGGACAAATGAAGATTCTCAAGTGTTATTGGGCTTCAGTGCAAGCTGGTTTTCAAACGGAAGCAAATAGTTTGCTAAAATGAATCCTACGGGATCGTTTAAAGCTTCTTGTATGGCGCTACCGTTTATTGACATTATCAAATCTTCTACTGGCTTAATCACGCCAATTCCAGTCTGCAAAAGGCATGCGCAACCTTCTTTGCTGAAACGCCGGCAAATTGTATCGAGCAGTCTACGAGAAAGCTAGAACTGTCGCGGAATAATTTTAGAAGTGCTTTCGTTAGCGCTTTTGGGAGCTAGAACTGTCGCGGAATAATTTTACAAGTGCTTTCGTTAGCGCTTTTGGGAAAGAGCTAGTTGCCTGACCCCCGTAAAGTCCTTATTTTTCAAGCTGATGTTCAGGATGATCAGCATAGCAGCAATGCAGAAGGAGGCGGTGCACAGTCCCAGGGCAACAACCCACAGGAGAGCCTGAAGCTCAAATAATCGATAATTAGTGTTTTTCTTTCTAGTGAAATTTCTTAGTACATAGCCGGTCATGACAAAAGGGATAATTTGCAGGTATCTGGAGTCATTTACGTTTCCACTTACCTGTACAAGGACTCTCTTGGCTCTCGAGAAGCTGAGATTTTCCCAGACAATATCTTCAGGATGAGGCGCAGGCTCCACCTCAGAAACACAACAGAGCAACACGATTTTGCGGCAAGTCCACGCCCGGATTTCGCTAGCAAGTGCCTAATAAGCCACAACTAGAAAGTTGCGGCGTACTGGCAGCATAAATGCATGGATAAAGCGTGCATGCTGTGAGTCCAGTGTGAGATCAAATTTCGTGGCATGCGTACACCTATTGGATATTTGCCTCTAAAACGAAATGCCAGTTTATTCCCGCACAAGCCACATGTCCACTTCCGTACAATAGATCTCCACGTGTGTAGCCTCGTTAGGCACTCATTGCGATCCTGCAAGAAAGAAAATCAATCAGACGGAGAGTATCACCCCCTAAAGAGGCATCATTGTTTAGTTTGATTCAGCATAGCTAAAAGTGGCGCAATGACTGTCTCTGAAAGCATTAGTGGAACGTTCCATCTGGATTGAAAACAAGGATGCGGCTTACTTGCGCATACTTGCAAACGACTACCGCATACCCGGTGCACCTGAAAACCACGAAGATACTATACCGTCACCCTTTAGCAAGGGAAAAGCGTAGACGATACAACCTGCGAGGATTTAGGGAAGGAACTGCTTGAGAAGTCCTGAGGCTGCAGCAAATCGATGTGAGCTGCTAGGACTTTGAACGTATGCTCCTTCTCAATTGCAAGCAGCAAACAGCATAGCGGAGGCGAGGCGAGACGGAGATTAGTTGGTACTGCGCCTCTGAATCACCTTAGGGTATCTTGCTCCACTCGACTTAATAACTTGCGTAGGTTACTTGCGGAGGCTTCTTCCGCGAGTTCGCCTTTCTGCTGCGCACTGCATAGTAAATGGTTGTATTTATTAGTAAGTGCATTATGCTTGAATTGACTGTCGGTTGCTTTGGCAAGCATGTGAGGCCCTCGAAAAAATTAGGCACTCAGAAAGGGCTGCTGGGTAACATGATGTTGCAAGCTACAGTTGTGGGCTCCTGCTTTAATCTCCCTTTCTTCAGCCTAACCAAGCTTACTAACAGGCAAGCAGCAGTGGAATACTGGCATTCTAGTAATTCTACGTTAAATACGTTCATGCGGGCCAACCTTAAGAGTATCGAGACGTTCTTTCAGGCTTTCGGAAAGTTTCACATGCTCGTCGTAGTGCTTGGTGTCAAAGCCGATGACAACCTTAACGACGGACTCCGGGGGCTGGTTAACCAGAAGCGAAGTACACACAAAGCTGGCTATTTCTTGTTCGTCCACTGCATCAGGAGGGAAGCCGTCTAAGAGAAGTGCGAAATCCCGGAGCTGGTACACCTGCTCCCCTGCAGTCTTCCTAAGATGCTCCTAAAAATGTACAGCCAAAAAGGAAGCGCTCAGCTTGCCAACACCTATACTGCGATTCGAAAACAGCTTTAAAGCGCCACCAATAATTCTGTAGCGGCTGTTGAAAGTGTTCACAGTGTATTGGGTACCTGCCGACGGAATAAAACTGCCAGAAGAATTGCTGTGCCCAGCACCATAACAAGATGAGTAGCAGCGGGAACGTGCGACTCAGAAACACTGTCATCCACGCATCCTGCCGTAAAGAGTACTGTAGTAAGACAGAGAACAGGGACTTGCACAGAGAAACCATCGTTATTAACTGGATATAAAAACAGACGTTGCATTCGGCACGAGTAATGGAAATATCAACCACAGTACACAATCATACCGTATACGCGTATTAAAATAGGTTCTAGCTACCCCAGAAAGCTACATCTTGATGCTACGTGCGTACCATTGTTAAATGTAGAGCAGCTTGTTAGTGCGTCCGCTGCTCTGTTCGAATAAACGGCAATAACTACTCCGAGTGACAAGAGGCCATTTAAAGCAGAAACAACCATCAGAAATTTTATGAATTGGAAGAGAAGGGGGATTCCTGAACAAACAGCCTCGCTAATTGTGAATTGATGGGAATGCACAGTGGCTTCCGTGAGCATGTGCGGCGCAAGTAATGCCGTAGCTACACAAGTTTTGCCTGGAAAAAATTGGGCAAAAAAGCGCAGAGAATTTCCAGTGTAAAAGGCAGAGTTACCAGGCCCAAGCTCTCCAAGATCGGAAAGTCTGCAACATAGGGGATAGGGCGGGCACCGTGGTAGCCCAGATGGTGTGAAAACGTTTCGAGGATCTTCTCCATTTTGCAACCTCAACAACACCGATGTTCCGGTCTGCCGAACACGACAGTATATTTTGTGTTCATAGGCCTCTAACAAGTCAAGTGTATTCCATGGAACTTCCGTCATCGTCGGCGATCGTGTGCCGTGTTTGAGTACTCGAGCATTGCAAAAAGTTTTGTGTAGATGCAACACTGACGCTGATTCATCAGAGCAGAACTGCCCCTCAAACTGGGACAATTGTCATGAATTTTCATTTGCATCACCATGAACACAGGGAGATTTTATATACCCTCAGCCTATCGGTTCGGCACCGGCGATTGCAGCTCATGCGCAGTTGACCTGCTGGGCACACAGGTCACCTGTTCCCTATGCCAATCAGATTCGATCAACTTGTCCTGATATCCTCTCATACTTCAGCCTTCAGTATGAGTAGTTGTACATGGAGAGGTAGGTGTCTTAAAAATCCCCACAGTCTCGTGCCAAGGCTACGGAGCCAACCGGGCAGGGGTCACTTCTGCATGCAAGGGTCCCTGTCAGGGAACGCTGCAAAACGTTCTGAAACTGGAGATATAGAGGTTCTCGGAATAATACAGGCAAGCTTATACATTTTCATGTAGATATGTTTTCGTCACACGGTTCTTCACTGCGTATCATTTCCAGTGTAACCTGCAAGCTACTAAATCCTATCTCAAAGCGTTTCACTCTGATCTGAATGCAACTGGATGCAACTGAAAATAGATATTCTGAAAAGACAGAATTCTGGTGAAAAACAGCAGTTTGTCACGTTCGTCCGGCCAAAACTTGTAACGCTGTTAGCGGTTGCGAGGGAACGAGATTCCATCGCCGCTTGGTCCACCAACGGGTATCGGCCAGAGAAGAGGTTGATCACCCTATGAAAAGATTTCAATCCCTTTCACTTGCACTTTTGTAAATCATTCTTACGAGAGCTTGCTTCAGGTTTTCAGCGACGCCGACATCATAAGGGTTTGGTCTACCAGTGCGACGTTTCTCGCAGAACTCGATCGTCGTGCAGTTTGAGGTGATCAACACAAGGTGGAATATGCAGAATGGTACGACAATGCTGAAGATTGTTCATTACGCTCTCTTGATTTCGTAATTGATTGTTGGATGGCACATACGCAAGCAGAAAGAAGCTCAGTGCAGTTCCCAGGAAGGTAAAGAAAACTTGTTCAAAGGAGATGTTGGAGTCGTCAATGGATGTTCTGACTGAAGCGATACAGTAGAGCGATGTTTCCTTATAGTTTGCAGGGATATAACTTACCGGTAGCAGCCATGGTGGAGCATACGAATATCAAAGTTGCACCACTGTAGAGCAGAGTCAGGAAGAAGAACTTGTAATTGAAAAAGCCGACGTCATTGGCAACCCATGGGCAGTAATGGTCCATCTTGAGTACACAACGACCGCTGTTGCTGCTGTGGTGACACCGATCGGGTTTGAACTTGGAACATTTGTGGCAGTATCTTGCTCCCCCTGAACATCGGAATGTTGCTCCCTAAAGATTTGCAGTAGATAAAAAGAGAACGTACCATCGCGTTTCCTTTCTGTGATGAGACTAGGAGGAGGTTGTCTTTGCCACTCATCAGTGTCTAAGGCCAAAACGGTGACAAGAAGAATCTAACAGTGCTCTTTCAGTAATAGCTACCTGGAACACGCCCTGGATCGGTAGAATAAGTCTTGTAGAAGGACCACAAAACCATAGCCATTCCAGCATGGGCTGCAGATCGACATTACTTAAGTTCTTCTCCTTCTCTTATCAACAGGCACCTCACCGACAAAGAAATGGAGTGCGCCAATTGCTATGGCCCCGCGGTCACGGTACTCAGGAGGCACCTCAAATTGAAACATGGGCAGACAGTGGTACTGCAGGCAATCCGTGATACTTGGCTCTTGTTCTTGAACAATAATATTCTCTCTTACCAGCAAGTATACTGTGTATAGGATGGCCATGACGCTGCATATCACCTGAAAATTGATGAGTGGTCGGCGATAAGCGGAGCTGTGGAATGTAAACAGCCTACAATCATGGGGAGAAAGCGGGCAAGCCGCTTTCCCGCTTCTTCCCGTCTCTCCATCATGGTCAGACTGCTTTAGGAATTCCCTAAAACGAACAAAGACCTCTGTGCAAGATCGCTTGCACTAGCGGAAAGAAATTATGGTTTGGGGCTCAACTGAAGCACGGCACTGTGAGACTGTGCAGGTGTATGTACGAACACCTGAGCAGCTTCCATGCAGTTCAAGTAGACTGTGAGAAACGCCCCTCGTGAGATCACCGCGAATTCGAAGGAAAATTGCATAAAATTTTCATAGAAAAAGGCTAATCATGCCTGAATAATCGATTAAATATGAGAATTCAAATTATGAGCACATCCGTGGGACCTAATAAAAGCAAGATAACTTGAAGTTAGTAGCGCAGCGCGGGAAGCACTAAAAAGGTGCATTCGTTCTTTACAGATCAGCACACTGCAATTTTCAGAAGCTTCTTTTATTGTGCATGAGTTGTAGATTTCCCCAAACGGCGTACTGGTTTTGTTGGTCCCCATGGTGTGCTAGTTTTGATAGCCCGTGCAAAAACGTGACTCGCTACTGCGTGTCTCAGCGTGAAGAAGTAACTATCCGCCAGTAAAGAAGGTTTCTCCACGCATATGAGCATCTGTCGTTTTATTTGGATATATCTGCAAGAAAAAGAGCGACCCTTTCCACCTCATTAATTTCTGCAATGGCGCCGCCCGCGCTTACCTTCAATGCACGGAATATTCAAATATCCGGCATTGCAGGGAAGAATAGAGTCAGGCTCATGGCGCATGGCTAACAACTTTAGACGGGTACTTTTGGCAAAAGTTGTCAGACCAAATTGGGAGGACGTAGCAACTTTCATATACTGTGAGGGAGCGACGCCGGTGACGGTGTCAGAAAGCGGTACCTGTCCTTGACAATGTTCCAAGAAAAATGCCATATTTTTACCTTTCAATGACTTAAAGGACCGGCGGAAGTCTTCATTCAACGCCCTCCATACACAAATTATCGCTGGGTCTTCCGTGCCTGCGGCTGGTTGGATGGACCGGGCATGCAAGATATATGTGCGGCTGGAAGTAAGGATAGAACATCATCCAGAATATCTCAGTAAGTCATCTATTCTTCAATCGCTTAATTTTCAACTGCTTGGTTCCACAATACGTGCCTTGCCTGAGGATACGGGACTTCTTGGAGTGGCGACCTCGATGTTGCGTGTGGTGGTGAGCTGGTCGATTGCCCCAGTATCTAAGTCTTTGGTAGCAATGTGAGCGTATCCGGAGGACGTTACAGAAAATTTAGTCTTCATCATTGACTAATAGACGAAGCCTTGGTGGGAAATGGCCGCAAGCTCCAAGGTGCAGTCTCGGGACAGAGCATATGAACGGCTTGAGCGTAAGCTAAAGAGCAGCAGCAAGCTCGAATCCACAACTCTCTCTCCAAGACTAGCAAAGGAAGACGGTAAACGGAGCTTCTGTCGGCACCGTCAGCAGGAATCATCTACAGAACCGCACACTTGGGGTCTGCATTGCGCGCGCCTGAAAAATGTAAGCTTTACCCGTGTATTGAACGGGAACAAACGCGTGAGGGGATGCGCTACAACTCAACTACCGCCATATCGGTGTCAGTATGTCGATCACGGAGAGGGTTCCCATGCCTGCTGCCGCCAATTTCCCTGCATCCTGCAGCTGCACACAATGCTCTTTCTTAGGGGTTGGTGGAGGACTTTTCTTTGGAGGCACGCACTGAACTATGCATATCTCATAGTAATAGCTGCTGCTGTTACTTCTTTTGCGTGGCTCCCCACTGTAAGCAGTGCAGGTGCAGAAGCCACCTCAGAAGTGCAGCAATCTGCGAGCAACGCACCGCTTTTCGCAGAGCTTCTTTGCCATGATGACGGCGCCACTTTTGTGGCGACTCGAGTAAAAGCCGAGTTGGAAGCTGGAACGGCGGTTTCAGATATTCTTCCTGTCGCCGTTGAGGCGGCCGAACAAATGTCATGGGGCGAATGTTCTCGTCTGTGCAACGGGGGAGTTCAAACAGCCGACGCAGATCTGGCACGAAAGTTTGCTGTTGATGGGTTGCGAAGTGCTTTGTCTGAAAGAAATGAATGGTCTGACTCCTACGTTGACATGGTGGGGGAACGGATTGCCAACGCTGCACTTGCTGGTGATTCGTCGAAGGGGCAGATGAAGACTCGCTCCTGCAACACCTTCCCGTGCCCTTTTGAAGTGCCAACGGAATTAAAAGCTGCTAATTTGCAAATTGCGCGGGAGCCTGAGGTGGTGGCTGCCTTTGGAGTTATTCCCCAAGTAGATTTTACTGAAGAGTGCAAGGGTCGGCTCAAACTGGATGAGATTGACCAGCGTGTTTGGGCTGAGAGGCGCACAGAACAGTTACAGTATCAAGAGATACAAGAGCGAGCTGGGGCGCTCCCAGGCTGGGAAGCCACTGTCCTGTCTCCGGAGCATCTTAGTCTGTACAGTTGCATTAGTTTATGTCGGCTCCACCATCGTTGCAGTGCAGTGATTTATTCTGAAGATATTGGCGCCCTGACAGCAGGAGAAAATGAAAGTTCCGCCAGCTGCTCTGACACTGATGCAGTGGCTACTCTTCAGTGCGCATTAGCAAACGGCCGTTCTCTCTTGAACCGTCTTGAAGAGAGCATTTGGGGAATTTCCAAACCTCGTGCAGGCTCAGACCCATTGCCTCCGCAGAATCGAAATCCGGTGTGCAGTTTATATGCTCGTGTAAAAGTATCACGTGTGGCTGAATGTGCAACTCAGCCGACGACAAAGGAAGGGATGGGCAAGTTGACGCTTTTGGTGGTTGATCTCGGCATGGACTTCGCGAATGCTGCTCGTGGCATGCGCTCCACCATGGCCCTGCAGGTAGTCAGGTACAGGGATGCTATACGCACTGCTAGTTCCATTCTAGAAAGGGCTCTCAGTGGCTCCGTAGTGGTTTCCAACATCCAGCAGAGGGCCAAGGAGTCACTATCGCGGGTGCAGAAGGCTCGGAAACGCGCATCTGTGGCCATTCACGTCCTCTCTGAGGCCGTCAGGGTGGTAGAGGAAGCTGCTTTGCATGCTTCCGGAGTCTTGAAGTCCTTGCAGCCTGATGAGCATGCTGCAGCACAGATGTCTGGAGCCGGTGCCGAGGGTTCAGGATCTTCAGTGCGTATGACCGGTAGTCTCCAAGGAACACTTCACTCAGCAGCTCCTCTCAGCACGTCTTGCCCAATGTTTCCAGGCGTTGAGTTGCTTAACCGTGGCTGCGTGCAGCTCCCCGCGTTGCAGACACGCACTTCAACCAAAGACCAGTTT
The DNA here is from genome assembly GCF_000499385.1 of Eimeria necatrix. Taxonomy (NCBI): domain Eukaryota; phylum Apicomplexa; class Conoidasida; order Eucoccidiorida; family Eimeriidae; genus Eimeria; species Eimeria necatrix. The sequence goes on from NW_013655111.1 coordinate 116,364, forward strand.
TCTTCAGACTCAGTGCCAGCCACGACACACCAGATATCAGAGGAGGTTATTCCCATGAATTGGCAGATGTGCCAGGTTTTACTAAATGACGTGAATCGGCTCCTGAAGCAGTACCGTGATGTCATTTCCCAACTGAAAAAAACAGATGCAGATGCGGCAGGTGCCGAAAAGCAAGCAAAGAAACTGTTGTCCCGCATCTTGGGACTGAATAATGAAGAAACAGCGAGGCTTTCTTCAGCTGATGTCTCCGATCCAGTGGGGGAAGGCGCTGGTGCCATGAGCAGGGAAGATGCTGCATTTTTAGAACAGACCTACACCCGTAAATCTCGGGAAGAGATTGTCGAACGTCTGGGTGAAGGGGAGGGCTCTATTTTTGCTGTGTTCAACACAGCCAAGCAAATTTGCGAAATAAGAGCTGTGAGCAGATCTGTGTGCATTTCTGATATTGACTCTGTTTGCATGCCCACAGATGGAGCTTTTCGCTCTGTGGGTTTGTTCGCGTCTCAGAGTTTGACCTAGGCAGCACTAGTCCGCATTCAAGTCCGTGTTATCAGACGCTTCATTCCTGTACATAGTAGTCTGCGTTCCTCTATGTAGTAATATCGACCGGCACACCAGCGCATGGTGATTTTCACCACATTTTGTGCTTTGCTGTGTCTCCTTAGGTTTTCGAGCCACGTTTCACTCAAAACGGTGAAACGCTTGGTGCGCAGTTTCCGTCTGCGTGTGCTTCTTTCAGTCCCTTTTCATTGATGTTCTTGCCCTATGATGGAGACAGTTCGGCAGTGAATAATATCAATAGGCAAGATGCAGAGAAGGCCAGTAGCGACACAGGCAGGTGCCCTGATATATCGTGCACATACTCTTCCTGGACTTCGTGGTCACCGTGCGATGATGCGCATTATGCTGGAGCTGAAACTATTGGTGGGAGCGGGGAACCAGGTGAGCCTGAGTCCCAGAGCTCTGTGCTTGTCCGACAAGCAACCTGGCAAGTCCGTGTCAAAGAGGCTCTGTTGCGCCCAAAGGCAACTCTTCGGTGTGCGAATTTTCTGGAAACACGTCTCTGCAGAGGCAAAGCCATTGCAGAGACGGGATCAACTGGACTGATGGGGGACTTTGCCAATGCTGTTTCTAAGTCAATTTCAAATTGGTGTGAGTACAGCCCGTATTCGCTTTGGAGTGACTGCACGCCGCATTGCATCCCTCGCGATAACCCAGAGGCGGTGGCGTACCAGATTAGCTCGCGCACTGTCCATCAGTACACAGTGCCGGGCCTGGCTGCTCGCTGTGACTTAGGGTCACTAGAGGCTCGGAAAGTATGTTCGAAGGTTCCCGTATGTCCACATGACGAAGGTGACGCAGAAGGAGCCGATGGTGCGAATGGCGGCTCTGAAGCAGAATTAGACACAATGACGAGCTCTGCTGCAGCTATTCGCGCGCATTCCTTTGCGCGCGCACCGGTTAATGGAGAGCCACCGGAATCGTGGATGTTTTCCAGGATACGCACCGTAGGGCCACAAAATGTGAAGGCACCGGAAATATCACGTGGCACTTCATCAGAGAAGCAGGCTCAGGAATCCAGTCAAAGTTTTATGGAGAGCGTGGACTCTACTCACGAATATTCAGTGGGAGCAGTGGCGGAGGAGCAATTGCCGGAAGAGTCAGATTCGCCTTTGTCAGAGCAACGAATGCAAGATTCTACTGCTGGTGAAGAGGCTGATACCAGTGCTTCGATTCATCCTGAACTTCTTAAACCAGAAGATAAGGTTACAGCCGACCAAAGCGTTCCGCATAACAATTCTTTCATTCCTCCAGCCGATAGCTCCCCTCCTTTCGAGCATTCAGATGGTGCACAACCAACTATACCGTACGACTCACCTTTTGCCGAGAGCACAGAAATTCTTCCTGAAAACAGTGGTGGCTCTGATTTGGCCACACGAGCCGAAGCAGCTGTAGGGAACACTACTGAGCCTGGTCAGCAAGCTTCTCAGAGTGACGAAGAAGAACCAGAAGAAGAGCCAAGGCGTTGCTTTCTTGGTCTGTCTTGCTTGAGCTTTGTGTTGTGTTGCCTACTCGGTGCATTGTCTTGTACAACGATAGTGCTGCTAACGGTTGTTTGCAGCTCTAAAGTTCGGTCGTGGCTAGGATATCACTGGTCTGGAGCGACTGACGAAGAGCGTAAGGCACTTTTGCAGAAAGCCGCTGACTCCCAGGGTGTATCAGTCATTGCTCCCCTCATCAACCCCGATGGGGTCAAAGTGTTGACTCCTGAGGGGTCCCCTCTACTTGTGTTTCCGTGTAAGGAAGATTCGGGGGCACAGTATCTAACTGCAGATGGGTCAAAAGTTTTTGTGACCATGAATGGAGACTTCGTCAATGACTGGGGTGTGATTCTAAAGGTCAATGAACTACCAAAAGGCCTGCGCGAAAAGGTAGGTGCTAGGCGTGCCACTTATCTTTGCTGTGGGCGATTTCACTTAGTCTGCTCCGCGTTGAGTGGAAGGATTAGTTGATACATAAAAGGCCAAGTTTTATGACGTGTTGTGGCTTTTGTTGCGTTTTGGGGTTCTTGCTGTTACAGGCAAGCGTTGCCATCTCCAAGGATTACCATCCATCTGTACCAGCAGCAGTATCGGTAAAAGCCCGAGAATCCGCACCTTCTGGATTGGCGAAAAGTGCTCCAAAAAGTTCACTGGCTGTGCCACTGACACAAGCAAAGTCGAAGGCCCAAGAGCTGCCCAAGGTTTCCAGCGTCTCCCCAAAGGACCTTCAGCCCTTGCCCTTGCCTAAGCAGGCCCCAGCAGGACCTGACATCACGTTAGCGCCAATCACAGACCCTAGAAAGCCAGGCATGCCGTCCAGAAAGCCTTCATCCATTTTGTAGGAAGCTCTATCTCGTCTGGATCCTGCCGCGGAAGGAGTATTTTGTCGTATGTGATGTTCGAAATTCCCCCGACACTACGTAGTGCACGGCAATGAATGGGTACAGCTGAGGAAGGGAGATGGACTCTTAGCGTAACGGCATGCGGAATTTGTAGGCGTCATTTGTTACTTAGTCGGACACTTTATTTGGCAAGCATCTGTCTCCAGCGAGCCATCTGTTTGATAACGGGGGATGGTGTTTCGTATTTCGCATGTTTTAGGTCTTTCATTACTTCATGTTCCGTATACCAAACTTCTTGTCAAATTCCTGCAGTTAACTGCTTCTGTAGGTACTCACGGATTACGGGCTCCCAAATGAGTGGCTATTTGAATTTGTTTGCGGTGTATCAGCTCTTTTGCAGCAGAATGTATGATTTTTTAGCGGCAAACAAGAAATCAGATGAGGCCGGAACTTTGTTAGACACTGAATTCAGTAGACGTATGCTCGATTCCTGAGTTCCCTGTGAAATATATGGGCAAAGGCGTTGTGCTTATGTCGCAGGCGGCACTAAGAAAGCAGGCATGCACCGGTGCTAAGCTCAGATGTGTTCTTAAGGGAAAGACTATCGCGAGCAGTCATCTCAACACTAGCTAGTGGTTTTGCTAGCCGTTATTTACTGCAGATCTCCATGACTATCTGTGTAGGAGCTCACATATGCAGTGGAACACATAATCAAGGGAGATGGCAAGGGAGCCAGCTTTCTCTAAGGAAACACTGCACGGTTCGACTGTCGTCGATGCTGCGTCGTTCACACTTTGCACCACGAGCATTCGACAGATATGGTCTCCTCAGGGGCGCTGGAAAGTGTGGTGTAGCCCATATCTTTTGTGGCAGGCATCGTTTGATGGCTCAATGGCACCCTCTATATTCTAGCCAGAGCGCCGGCCATATGTCATGAACTAGAAAGTGCATATGAGGGAAAAGCTTGGGGTGTTTGTTTCATGTTGGAAAAGCTTGAAAGCTACACCGTGCTTTCAATGCAGCAGCGCAACATGCCTGCCGTGAGGAGCTGTCAGGAATCGTAAGGTTCTAGAGCAGTAGTAGGGCTCTGAGGCAGTCAGCTGGAGAGCGGAAGCAGTGCCTAGTGTAGCAGCAACTAGCAAGATATTATGTTCTGTACAGTGGTTCGCAGCTGTCGTGGATATGTTTCCCACTTAACTCTCAAAATGTTGTGCCTAGTGCATGCAGTAGTTTAGTGTTAGGTCTCTGACGTGAGCGCTGGTGTCTGCAGGGTTTAAGCAGACCGAAGGCACTGGAAAACTCACATTGAGCTGAAACTGCGAAACTGTAGGTGTGTAGCTAGGTCTGTTTCACGCGCGCACGAAGGTTGTGGTAAGCACTCGCCTAAGTTAGCAGCGCGCTGGCAACTCATCCACTTCGGAGTCATTATAAGTAGTGTGTCTAAAAACTGTTTGAAGATGCAATTAATGGCGAAGGCTTTGGCGTCTAAAGAGAGAGAACAAACTGCAAAATTGGGGTCCATGGATCGCTATGTCATGAGCGACCCAACTGTATTCCAGATCTAACTGATCAACTAAGCCAGTTTGTCCTCTCCCCAACAAAATAGTAGAACAGCATTTACAATTAAAGTCTGTCTTTCGCTCATTTTTGCGCGTTTTGGAATTTCAGTACTCCGTTTCATCGAGGCTCATAAAATGTACAGCATTAAGCGGAGGCAACAAACTTATGTATGAAGGACGTTAGCGCCCTTACGAATATGATTCTGAGCTAGTTATATAACAGATTTACATGGAATGAAAGTTTACCCAGCAAATGTTAATTGCTTAGTTCGCTTGCAGCCCGATCGCGTAGTTTTGTGCGAATCATCGACAGCAAATCCCCAATAACGTTTCGGGGCCTCCTCCTCATCTTTCCGCTGGGAGAGGCCCTACTAGCACTGGGTTACTTGTGAAGTTCTTTCGTAGAAACAATTTGTTTTTTTCACACAGAGGAGACAGGCTGAGCCAGAGTTGAATTTGTGTTGTTGTTCTCTGGCATACTGAAACCACGAGCAGAGCTTGGGCTTCTGGAGCCCTGTCTGCTCGTACGGAAATTCATACAAGATATTCAATATACAGCAACGTATTTTCAGTAGTGTGCACTTTGTCAGGCTCAGCATCAGCCTTCGGCCATTTCGGCCCTGTGTTGCAATGGGCGGACCAGACCCTCAGCCACCTGGCATGACGGAGGCTGAGGCTGCGGTTCCCAGTAGCGACAGTAGCACTACCAGGCGCACTAGGGGTAACAGCGCTGCTATTTTTGGCGGCGGTAGTCGAGGAGAGACGTCGTCAGCCCGAATGGGCCTCTATGGGGCAATCTCAAGCTGTGCAGCAGGTGTTTTCCTCCAGCCACTGGACATTATTAAGACCCGCCAGGTACTTCCTGTCCCCGTTCATCTGACCGTGACTTCGTTGCCATCTGGTTTGCAGCGAATGACCATGCTGGTGGAATGCGCTCAATGCCACTTCCGCTGCCGCCATATTCTCTAGAGCTGTCTGTGACAATGGAGTTACGCCTCTTTACGTATGACTGCAGCAACAACAGTGCGCTCCAGGCTTTAGGCCTTCAATCAGGACTGCAGCATCCTCGATATTCAAGGAATATGGGGCCTTGGGCTTTTGGCGGGGCTCGCTCGCAACCGTCCTCAGGATAGCCCCAGGCACTGGTACGTCTAAAGACAAGTAGCGCGCCACGTGTGCGCTATGATTTTGCCTACGTGCCGTTTAAAATATGGCATGGCGCTCTTCTTAGGGGCTAGCTTCCAAGTGGAATTCAACTCTGCGAGCTCGTGCGTCCATGCCCTAGTGTTACTTTTCGTAGGCTGTAAACTGCGTAATGTATGATTTGTTTGAGGTGCAGGTATTTACTTTGCAGCACTAGGGCCGATGATGGGAACGTGGGGCACTGTAGCTCCCCTCTTGAAGTCTTTGCCACTGGAGAAGCTGACTGGCACACCACCGGAGGTATTTTGACCGTTGTCATAGATGCAGACTCTACTGCTGGTGCTTTGGCTCATTCGAAGTAGACCACACCAATATTGTCTCGAACCTTCTTCCAATTAATCTGATGAGCCGCTTAGTTGCAAGGCCACTTGGAGCCTTCGGCGCGTTGCGTTATTTTGGGTTGCTTAAGCCTCTGGAGGCGTCTAAGAACTGTTGGCGCGGCAACACCCATTGTGAATCTCCTTGTTGATATTTTACCCTATTGCAGCTGGACCCGAATATTGTTCCTGCGTGGTACTTGGGGATCATCTCTGGTATAGCCCGAGGGGCAGCTGTCGCCGTTTTCAACCCCATCTCTATTGTGAAAACCAGACTGGAGTCATCGCTGGTAAGTGATCATCTCACATTAGCCACTGGCAGCACAGTGTTGTCCTGTACAGTGTCAAGTAAAACAGGAAGATCTCTACAAGAGTTTATGGCCATGCATTGTACTGAGTCACATTTTTCCAGGCCTGTGTGGGGTTTGGCCTTTCCTATACTACGTTTTTAGGGATCCGAAGGCATGCTAAAGGCGTTTGGACGGCTGTTGCGGAACGAGCGCCCTCTGGATTGGTTCCGAGGCACTCTAGCTACGATTTGCCGCGACTTCCCCTTTTCCGGTCTATTTTTTATTGTGTATGTTAACTTGAAGGCTCAGGCAGGCGTCGAAGCAGACTCTAGAGATCGCGTCAGCTTCTATGCGCTGCAGAATTTCGGCTGTGGAGCAGTTGCTGCAGCGACGGCTTCCGCTATCACGCATCCTTTTGATGTACTACGGACACGCCTGCAGCTAGACGGCGTTGCTGCACCAACAGGGGTAGCCTCCGTGTCACAAGTGAACTCCCGTGTCCAAGCAAATGCCCAGCTTGCAAATGCGCAGAGGGGGCTCCTTAAGCGTGTTGCACAGTTGGTGAGGACCGAAGGCGCAGGGGTCTTGTGGCGGGGCCTGGGAGTGCGCCTTTTGAAGCGCAGCCTTATGGCAGCATTGACGTGGACATCTTTTGAAGAAATAAAAACAGCGGTTTCCGGACGACCTTCACTTGTACTTGCCTCCGGGAGACAAAATTGACAGAGGCTCCATGTGCAGACTGCATCTGCCGTCACATCACTCCTGTGTGCACCGTCTTCAAATACTCACAGCGTGGGCCTCTCTTGCGTCGGCAGGTTCGTGTATAAAAACATCAGCATGGTGCGACTCTATCAGCAGGGAATAGGTTTCACTCAGCGCCAGTGCATTTGAACGGAAGGTAGGGACCTTCTCCGTTCATTGCAAAGTGTTGAAGGCTCTCAGCGGGTGCGTTGCAGTGGGGAGTTTACTTTCTCTACAGTGGAATCTGGCCTCTAATGCCTTGCTGAAAGGAAGTAATTCAACATATATATCAATATATACATATATGTATGTCTGTGCTTGCATATATGTGCCCACACTTGCCTCATCTGCTTGGTTTATTCGAGCCTTCTTTGACAAAGTTGAACTGCCGTTACATGATTCACAGCGGCTATATTCGTGCACACGGAATTCTTTAAATCACTTTTACTGTGTTTTCGCCGAATCAGCGAACTGCACACAATGTCCCTAGTCAATCTGCCATAGCTGAAGGACATGCATGCCATGCCGAGAAGCAATGTTCGTACTGAAATGCCTATGTTGCACTTTAAAGTGGGCTTTCCATTATTAGGGCGCAACGCGCTCACCTCAACACAAAAGGAAGCGCTCAACATCGGCACTTGCGCAGATTGCTCTAGCGTCGATGGCGCAGAAGTGCTGCTGCGGTTGGTGCAGCTACTGGAGCATAGCGACACAGCTAATGCTGGTGTAAACTTTGTACTCTCCCAAATTGGTAGGTCTGTTGCTCACCAAAGTATTGTGAAGTGTGGGGCATTCACAGCAGCAGCGATTCGCACTTTTCCTTGCTGTTTATTTTGGAGCATAGATGAGGGCCAGCGATATATACTGTCACTAGTTTTAGGTGCCAAGCATGTGGAATGCTGTCCGCATGACTTGGTCAGTCAGAGCTTGTTGAAGAGCAGCCATACATGTACCAAAGCACAAAGCAAAACCGAAAAGAGCCAGGCGCGTGACCGCCGCCCGATTGAACGATTAAGAGTGTATAGGCTGTTGCAGCTGGCGCGCGCTCACAGGGGACAAGTGATTCTTGTTCGTGTTTATTTGAGTTAATTTCAAGAGGAATCTGTCGAACGTGCAAACAGATAGACTGAGGAGGCGGAGAGCACCCCAACGGGTGCAGTCTTTACGAAGATAACCTACAAGTTGCTGCGAAGTCTTGTAGAGGAAGGCTTCGTGGACACACTGAAAATGAAATGCAGAGGGAGCAAGCCTATGCGTTGCAGGGTTTTAATTGAGGCGTTGCAAAGCTTCACAAGTGTAATCTATGGCCACTCTACAATCAGGCAGTGGAAGCAACAATGACGGGACAAGGCCTGTTGACAAAAAGGAGTCGTTCACTTCCCGCAAAACGAATTGTTCGACAAGAAGGAGCCGATCACTTCCCGGAATAAGGAATTGTTCGATGTAGCTTACGCAAGAGCACGAGGTCAGCGACGCCATTCTGGTTGAATATAACTGAGTTGCAGCATCTGGGTGAGGTCACCAAGTTACGAAGAGCGACGGAGCCGAAGTTGAAGACGTCTTCTTACTGGGCAGGCTTCCTGAGATCACCATTTCCATTTTTGCGGTACACGCTGCGCCTTGTGCTCAAGTTCTACACCTCAAGTTTCCTGAGACTTTTAAATACTCAATTTCATCTCAAACAATCCCCCATCGCTGCGTGCGTCACTATTCGTCGCCACCGTATCCCCAGGGCAAGCTCGCCAGAGAGCATCGAGCACACGGGTATTTTGCGGAACATGCGCGACGAATTTGAAATACGGGTTGCAAGTCTTGAATACAGTTTCTGACTCCTCCTCTGAAAAGTTCACATTCGCAGTTCTTCGTGGACTTGCTGACATTATGTGCCGATATTACGCTTCACACTGGTGCGTTTGTCGATCAGCTGACCGTTTTATGTTCCACCAGCCCAACAAGATTCCACCAGTTCACAAGGTAAAGGTACATACGGGTCTCTGTGGATGGGTGTGGATGGCTCACGGAAAAATACGGTCAGGTGACTCATATCTCCGTAGCTCTGTAGAGCAGTGTTGGCATCACTGACATGCCATTGCCATCCCACTTACCACCAGCCTACTCGCTCCATAAAACCCTCAATTACACACACTGCTGTATTCTTCTGAAGCCTAACTCAAAAGCAAGCACAGCAACAAGTTCAACGTGAAGAAAATTTGACCTTTTGCAGCAAAAGCCATCGCTTTGGAGCTTCAAAGCAAAGGGTCTATAACAGCACCAGGCCAGACACATAAGCCGCGAGCTTGTTCCCCTTCATTCGACCGTTGGCCGGAATGAATGCGAAAGGCTCTTCAAATATTAGCATGCATCGTTTGCTAAAGTCCACTCATGACGTTAGGGAGGATCTGAACTGGCAGCAGGCTGATTGTGGCCGTTTGTAGCAGGTAAGTGAATATAGTACTTCGGTTCATTTCAACGGGTGAAGAAGGGATCGTTTCAACCCAACCATGGCCAATGCTGTACTTTTTCCCAGTTGATACCCTGGCATTAGCTGGAACAGGGTACCTTTTCCCCGCATACAGGAAGACGCCAGTTCAACAAGCAGTTCAGTTTGCAAGGTTACCCACACGTCAGCATGGAAAGCATGGCTGCTCCTCTTTCGTGGCGAGGTTTCGAGGCAAATTGGTTCTTTCACTGCTTGGAACAGATTAAATTATGTTTTATTCCGGCAGTTGCTAAATTGGAATGATTCAGACGGGCCGTCTAATAAACTGGGCAGTCGTGCAACCTGGTATTCACTGTCCATCGAGCAGTGGTTTTGCTTACGCTGCCAGCCTGTTATAAAGCCATTGCTTGAGGCAGTGTCATTGAACATATGGCAGCAACACACCGCGCTCGCTAATACGAGCCAATTGGCCGTATGAATCTTGAATTCGAAAGGCGCCCAGAGATGGAAGTGACGCGGGGAGAATGCAGCGGCTCGCCCCTTGTAAAGCCCTCTGAGACTTTTTGTCAAACTTGAATGACACGGCACCTCGAGGTTTCTAGAATTTCGCAGCAAAGCCAGAGCCTTCGGCTGGCTGATGGGATTCTGCAATAGCGATTGAAAAGTGATTCAAACGCCGCTGGGACCCCAAGTAAATTTTTACATTATTCTTTAGTGTAGACTAACCTGCATTTCCGTGAGATATGGCCTCTGCAGGTTGAGTCCTGGAGTCACGTGCTAAACAGTAAATCCCTTGGGACTGTAAACTGAACGTGTCTTCCCTTCGTTAGTACAGACAGCGTACGCTCATTGGAACTCTGCCTGGCTACACTTCTTGGTCTTTCAACAGAAAAGCAGCTTTTCCACTGCCAATATGTACTCCTGTAGGTTTACCAACGGTAAGAATTGCCTTCTCCACTTTCCATCTGAACTTTCTTAACATAGTCAATGCGGGGTAGGCCACTCAGCCTCTCGACAGCACACAATTATGGGGTTTGATAAATTGCTTTGTAAGTGGAGCAGGACGAAACTCGCTATAGCGTCCTTGCAGCAAAGGTCCCGTCACAGTTGCCATGTGGCAACTTCTGAAGCATTCAAGAGCAAATGCTGAGGGCCTGACTAATGCCACAGGGACGCAACGTCGGCTTTATCAGCCCGTCCGTGGCAGCGGCAAATGTGGCGTCTGCACATCGGCAATACCTTCCCAGTCACATGACTTGAGAAAATGTGCTCAGTGGTGTATGCAGCTTCGAGGCAGATATTTGCTGATAAGCAGGTGCAAGTGAAGCGGTATGCTGCTTCACGTAATCTCAAACAGGCCCTCTTCAAAGATTTTTGTCTCCTTATCTTAGTGCACTTGAAGTTGGCTGGAGATTCAACGATATCTTGAACAACTGCAGATGGCATTATTTCCAGATCGCATTGCCACATCCTTGCCCTTGCAGCTTCGTTTCTTCACACTCGAGGCAAACGGGCAGCACTCAACAGAGAAAGCGCGTCCAATGGCAGCCGTGAAGGCCCACTCTATGTCCTGCATTTTTATACTACACTCCTGAACCCCACAGGTCCTATGCGCTGACCTGAGTTTTTACCTGTTTTTGCAAAACCTCCCTAAACAGCAAATCAGAGTGAGCTAGTCCACGACTGCAACGTCTCACCATCTGCCCGTATTGTCAACATCCTGCTCTAAGCGCTGTTTTTCTGCCTAGTTTTCTGCGCATTAACACAATACTTGGACTAATGCGAACAAATATGAAGATGCGACTGTTTGCAGCAAAACTGTGGCGTAAGTTCACGAGTACAAAACACCATCAGCCGCTGCTGTCGATTTTCATGAAACACAAAGCAACAACACAAAGTGCTGTGTGCAAATACCTGGGTGCACAATATTTTACAAAGGTGCAAGAGGGCTCCTCGGCGACGCAGCAGCCGAGGAAGCATCGAGTGTGCGACACGTCCAAAGCAAGCATATCTGAGTGTGACGGTTCTCTGACGGTGATAGAGCTGTTCCTCAAGGAACGAAGCAAACAAGACACAACAGGAATTCCTCAAAAATGTGACCTTTACTCGCAGTGCACAACGCTGCTCCTGTAATTTTGAAGACAGGCAGACATTCCCTGCTCTGTGTGATCTAGGCAGCCGACAGATAGCAAGCACAGCTCATGTAGCCCTATGTTGGGTAGCCGCAATGGAAAGACGCACGGGAGACGTCCACACTGTGCAAGACTAACATGTACAGAGAGCGCGCTTGCAGTCCAGTAATATAAGAGGGCTTGTGACTCATCGTCAGATATACAAGTATCAAGGAGCACAGTCCATACAGCTCCAGCTTGTGGATGCTACGAGAAGCCCGACCAGTACTTGACGCAACCTACCCTAAGTAGTGGACTGCCCGTTACGGCTTTCCACCATATCGTGATTAACCATTGGAGGCACACACCTGTTGAGTAGCCTTGAGCCGTAGCTTTGCCCCTTTCCGGCTGTTCCCAGGCTCCACGCGGCCGGAAGATGATGCCGCATTGCGTCGCCTTCGTTGGCTGTTCGGTAGCTGGCCTTTTTGCGGCGGCTGCTGCTGCCCCTGTGAAGACTGCTTTGGAGGTAAAAGCTCGTGTGACGGCTGCAGCAACAACGCAATAGCATAGAAGCTGTAAGAGCTTTCACTGCTTAACCCAAACAATGCATACTAAGGTAAGCCTGCGGCCAATCTGCCAGTGGGCCCAGTCACAAATATTCCTTATCAAGACTGCAACGAGGCACTTTGCAACCCTCGATGAGTGGGCGCAGGAGATATGCGGTTTGTTTCCTAGAAAGACACACTTTTGTAGGTTCAAAAGTAAGCGCTGCTGGCTCCTGTGTTGTAGTTGTCATCTTCGGGATATCCGCTGCAGCACCTTCCGCTGGAGTAGCTTTGGCCGTCTGCGTAAAAGCAGTCAGCTGTGCGCCGCTGCATTGGGCAATTGGGGCCTCGCATCCTGTAGAGGGGCTCATGATTTTGAGAAGCTCCTCTAAGAGTTTGCGCACAGCAAGCGGGTCGCATCTTCTTTCCTCAGTCTGGGCGAACGGCAAGGCCACAGGCTGAAGGGAACCCTGTGCTGCAGCTGACTGATTCAGCGCAGAGGCGGCGACTGGTGGCTGGTCAACAGAAAGGGTGCCGTTAAAATGTTGATGTACGTCTGCGATCAGGGATGCAGATGGTTGCTGGGGTAGCTGTAGGGAAAGGTCAGGCGAGGTGGCAGAGGGACTACACTGAGACGACCCTATGGGCAACCTCCAGTCATTTTGCTGCTGAGATTGATGTGCCTGCTGCTGCTGCGAAATCTGCGCCCAGTAAGGTGGCGGCACTGGAGAAAGCAGTTCGAGTGGATCTTCATTAGATTGATGCTGCGGCAGTTCGGTTCCACACCGCTTCGGCTTGCCAGCATCACCAGGCGCTCGGCCAACCAAAGTCACATCATGCAACTGCCTCAGCTCCTGCAACCGTTCACGCCTTGACTCAGACCAATCTAGTGGATGATGCTGGTCGTGCAACGGCGTCGCATGTACCTGCGGCTGTGCCTGCAACTGAATGGATAGCACATCCCCGTGATCAGGAGCGCTGTAAAGTTGACCTGACTGGAGACTTTGGGTTTGCTGCGGGTTCTGCTGAAGCTGCTGCTGCAAGTATTGCTGCAGCCGCTGAAGATGCTGCGGTAACAGCACCGGCTTTTTCTGTTCGTCAGTTCGTTCACTTGTCGCACGCAATGCAGCGCTATCGACAAGCCCATTTTCTCTGAGGTGCACGCCCCCGTTCTGTTGCAGCTGCAACATTTGTAGCTGCAACTGCAGCTGACTCTGCAGCTGCTGCAAGCTCAGCTGAGACGATGGGGGTGCAAACGAACGCAATGCGCTGAGGTCTTCAGCGTGGCTGGAAGAAAGCTGATGTGGATGCTGGTGTGGCGCCTGTGGCATCTGCTGCTGCAGTCGGGACTGCTGTAGCTCATCAAGCTGCTGGAGCAGCCCCGGTTGCCCATTCTGCAAAGGAGTGATCTGTTGTTGCTGCTCCCTTGAGGTAAGAGCTTGACGCGGATAAGTCGCACACAACTGACTGAGAAGCTGCAAGTCTTGGCAGTCGCCGGTTACCAGATGTTGCTGTGGTTCATGGAATTGCTGCTGCTGGCTCCACACCGCCGACTGGGAATCCGGACTGACAAAGCATGGTTGGGACTGTGCAGCTGTCGCATTAGCTGCTGCAGCGGCCACCACAGCCGCCCCTAGCCGTTGCTTAAGCTCCGCTACAAGCCCATCATCCGTTAGGGATGGTGAGCTGTGTGCGGCCTTTTCGTTATTGTGTCGCCCTCCCTGATAATCCATAGTGGCTGAGCTCGACAGCGCATACGGTGCCGGGTCCTGGCCCTGAAATCCTTGCATCTGCGGTCCCATGAGCCGTTCAGTTTGTGACGGAGCCACTACCGAGTTGTCCGTACTGCTCAACGTAGAAGGCATGCAGAGCATGGATGTCTGGGAGCTTCCAGACGCCCTCAACGCGTGGAGGAGAGGCGCCGCCGCCTGAGGTGTAGCGCTCCAGCCGTTCGAATGTACAAATTGTTGCTGGCACCCGCTGGCCAAATGCAGCAGCCCTGCGGGATGTGCAAAGTAGGGAGGCATGCGGTTGCCACAGGCGCTGCTGAGAGCTGGGGATGGCGGAGGAGTGGGAGGGGGAGGAGGAGCTGCAACAAAATGAGCGTGGGAGTAATTGAGGTGGAGAGATGAAGGCAAAGAAGGGTCTCCTTGATACAGTAACGACAAGTCCACTACGGCCCTTGGCACCAAGTCCGCGTTGCCAATTACTTGCAGGACGGTTTCCTGGGAAAAGCCGTAATCGCACATCAAATTGCATGGATCGAAACGGAAATGCAATGGACAGGCATGACAACTGATACCTCAGTCGCAAGCGAATGCTAATAGGAGACCGTTGCCGCATGCTCTGTAGACAAGCTGTAATATTCACAACTGAAGGCAGACGCTGCGCAGGGTAAAGCTTAGCACCTTCATCCCTAAGTGGTGCATCTTGTTGTGTAAATGACCACCCTCTGCCGAAGATAGGATCTCTACCCCGTGTTTCTTCGCTGTGACCACAACGCACACAGACACAAGAGTCGAGCCACAACTCACTAGTTGTCTTGAGGCAGCAAGTACCTTAGGCGCTATTCACAATTTGAGCGCGCATTACACCACCAGCGGCCGGCCCTGTCGAAATTTTTTGGGTGCAATCAAACTCTGAAGGAAACGCCTACCGACTTCCACCACCGGCACACGCCCCTCAGAGTCCGGCGTGAAGATGTGGGTCAACGCGGAATCGGGCACCACCAGTTTAAAGCACCCCTGCAAATGCAAAGGTCGCCACGCATGTTGCCCTTTTGGAGATAACTGCAGAAGCTGACTTGACATGAATATTTGTATTTAAATGGAGAAATTGAAGAAAGCTGGGGTGGTGGCGGAAAGGTGGCTGGGAGATCCCCGTTCATTCACCTTGGGCTTGCATATTTTCTTGCCATTGTCTATGCGTCTTTCTTCCTCCTTATGCATTGCTCTGTCGAGTGCCACCTTGGAAACTTCCAAAAGAGCACGCTCCACACCGTCGCCGACACCCACAGCAGTCGCCGTGCGTTCTAGCAAGCAAGGGAATAGTTCGCCTCTCTTCGACACACTAACCTTCAGCCCTGGGCCATTTCGGGTTTGGAATTCCTCAATGCCTATAGCGAACCCATAAAAAATCAACTGCCTTTACATTTGTGCCTGGCACTATGCGCACTTGCACCCCCACATGTACGCATATACGCATCTCCAAATGCGCATGAACACTGGAATGCTCAAATACAGGTTAGACGCATGCACCCACAACCAGTCTCACATCCACAGGTGCTGGCCCACTCAGCGCCATCAAAAAGCCCATCGTAACACGACTGACACAGCTACCTGCAGCACATCTGGTAGATGCCTCAAACTTCAAGTCCTTAAGTTCTTTAAACAGCAAACCGCAGAGAGCCTGCCCTGGGAAACCTGCGCGTCTGCTTACCAACTCCCTTTCGCCCAACAAGAAAACCTGCCACGTCTTCGCCTATAAGAAACTTGCAGAACTTGAGTGGAACACTGGTCGATGGTGGATGTGAATTTGGCTTAACTATCTTCCGACTGTTGCTGACAGTGTCTGGTTGCGCCTGAATTGCGCCTGCAGCACTAACTGCTGCGGGGTCTGCTTGCCGAAGTGCTCGGGTCTCAGTTGGAGCTGAAGAGGCTTTATTAACGGGAGCAGAACCAGCATCACACAGCTGCAAACTGTCCTGATGCTGTCGGGAAACGGAAGGAGGACTGGTTCCCGATTCAGAGGTGGCTATTACAGCGTCTGGCTCTGCAGTGGCTCCCGCCCTGAGTGTCTCCTTTGCTGCTGTGGACTGCGGCGTGTATGGCGGTGCGTTGGCTGACAGACAAAACGAAGAGGCAGCAGGTTTGGTTGAAACTTCAGACTCCAGTTCCTCCTTCGACTTAGCCTGTTGCTGCACCTTTGGCTGCAGCTGAGCTTTTGTGCCTTTGGGGGTGATGCGGATGCTGCTATCGGTCTCTGGGCTCCCCTCCTTCGAAGGCGATACTGGGGTTTGCGGGCAGTCAGAATCTTGAAGTGCCCCCATTGTTCCTCCCTGGCTGTCCATCGACATAGAAACCAGGGCTAGCTCCTGAGACGTTGAGGGGGAGAGTGGCGCTTCCGTCGCCGACGAGTCCATCGCATGATGAGGGGGCACAGAGCACTGCAGGGCGCTTTGAAATACGGGAACTTTCTTCAACGAGGGAGAGAAGTCGCTAGTTGGCAAGCATGGCTGTTGTAAATCTAAACCACATACATTCGGAGTCAGGTTTAAGGACTTATTTACAATAGAGGCGAGAGAGCCGGTGAGGGACTGCCGATACGGCAGGCTGTGCAGGAAACAAATGCGTTCGGGGGCGGGTCGGTCACTTCTATTCAAAAACATGGTTTCTACGAGACCCACCTGGAGATGCTTCGGCATCCATCATACTACTGCAGCCTCTGGTCTGTCCTTTTGAGCCACTCTTGTTTTCTTGCGAAGCGGAAGGCCCCAGCTGTTTTGCAGGTGTGGAGAACTGATGCAGCAGCAGCACGTCAGTCGTTCTCAGTTCCCCGCTAACTTCCATAGCACAACGAGCTGTTCCGAGGTGAGGAAGAGATAAACATTGACTTACAGCTGTTTCTGTTGATGTCAATGTTACCGTTCCTGCTTGTATTGCAGTCGCTGCTGCTTCAGTTGCTCCTACTTACAATGAGGCTGCTCCCGATGTAGCGACAAGAAGGCAGTAAATGAGATACTGCGATGTTACCGGACTGAACGTGTCAGGTGGCGCCGTGGCAATACCCCCTCAGCGCTGAGGCGCTTGATTAGTTGCAGCCGCAGGAATCACAGCAGCGTGCCGAACGCAGGTATACTCAGGCATGTATTCTGTATTTTTTGTAAATGGTTCATCTGTGCTATATAACGTGCGCAAAAAATAGCTTCGCACGGTGGTATACTATTGTGTCCAAGGAATAAATGCAAAATATACTAACTCCGACGGGAATCAGATGCTGTTCGCGATGTGGCCAAGAGCCGCCAGTCGCTACGGCCGCCGACAGGACACCTGTGGCCTTCACTGGCTAATGAAACTGCTGAGAAAGACCAAAAATATCTTGAGTGGAAACAGACCAGTGGTCCTTTTGGTTTGGAGCAGACGATACCTGCGCACAAAACATCTCACACGCACTGCTGCGCCCGTTCGGCCCACCGCTCCACAAGAAGCAAAATGTGGGAAACAAAAGGACAAAAAACCCACAACATCATTGTTAACGATACCATTTATAATGTCTGGCGCTGCAGCAATCTATTGCTGGCGCCTACTGCTGACGCTGACGGGCAACAGGTCACCTGCGCGGCGCAGCGGTCTTGAAGGGTTTGAGCTGTTAGTTGTGGAGATCTGTGCTCGTGAATTCAACTAATGTCTAGGGGCGTGTCAATTGATTATAAATACAATAAATGATTGATAAACCACTCGAAGAAACCAGCAAGCAGCATGAACATCAAAACACGAAGACTGACGCCCATGGTAATAGGCTGTGGGACCCCTCAGCGTCAGCGGCCACGGGCGGTAAGAGCCACAGCCCTCTTTCTCAAGTGCCGCCCCAATCGGTTTTGAATCACCTTATTTGCATTACACATAAAATTAAATAACTCTTCCGTCAGTAACTCCGTTGAGATAAAGAAAGTACGAGAGCAGAACGCAACACACCCAGCACACCCTGGCAGCCTCACCAATCCAGGGAAACAGCTCAGATAAGACCACTACAGACGACGAGTCACGAATCTGCTTCCTCTAACCGCTAGTCTCCATCAAATAGAATATCTCATATCTGGCAAATTCCCACAGCTAGTTTCTAAACGCGGTCGTCTGCCACCCTCACCGTAGTCGTTCTCCAACCTCTACCAGTGACCATGCACTGCCGGCCAACCATCAACAGCGCACACAATATCCGAAGACGTAAATCGCGTCTTCTACTGCTCACGTAGTTCGAACGTAACCATAGATATCCTTCGTGCTCTTTACATACAGAATCTCTTACGAGGCATTTCGCCTCGCTGCTTCTATCCTCAAAAGCAGAGACCTCCGTCCCGTCGCCGTTGTTGGCAATGGCGTAGCTCAACTCATCCTTCCTCCCCAGACCTCGAGTGTCTCATAGCTTACTGTACAGCTTGCAATACGAGCGAAATACGGGTGGCACGAGTGCACATTACGTCGCCAACAGTTCCAGACTCCGTCTGTTAGTCTGGAACTTGTTACTTCACACTTAGCAGTACTAGACACCACTGATTAGCCCACTAACACAACCTCCTGAGATGTACATTCTTGAACACCCAATCCTACAGTGCGCCACACGTTCGATTCAACGGACAACAACCCAACCTATCAGCTGCAACGAAGTACGATCCATACCTAGCCGTAAGACCCATCACCTAGAGTGATGTAAAGTAACAGTGTCGGTGATCATCCCTACGGCCACTAACAGAGGCTTGACACATCCCACTACAGTCATTACTGGCCAAAAAGCTGACTGCCAACTGCCCACTGATGTACCGCCAAGACAGCTTCGTATGAATGAACTGTACGACTCCCTCTAGAGAAACGCTACATACAGCCATATTCTCCTGGCTGCGACACCGTTCCTCGACAAGAAGCCAATTAGTATACCCCCAAATATAAAGCAGACGAAGTTTGCCTTTCCAGGAACATATCTCGTCTGCGCGGAATCAAAATTTGCGGGAATTTAAGAAGGCGTGGGCTGCTTAATTTGCGAGCCGATATTACAAACAGACAAAAAATGAATACATTGGAAAAGCAGACAGTCACTAAATACATACCAGCAAAACGAATATGACTACATACAATGCCCAGAACAATGAGAACTACTGATAAGAGAAAGCCACATGATGTCATCTCTTGAAACTTTGCAGAAAAACATTTGTGGCAGCCTCACTGCATGACGGGTTCACCTCATGCTGGAAACGAATCCACAAAACTTATATGCATATTTCAACATAAAGAACTACGCACAAGGTCCATCAGCTACGCAAAAGATCACAGTAATTCCCAGCCTTCGTTGGAAGCAGAAGCAAGAACAATATCCAGCAAACTGCTGGAAAATTTGGAAAGCAAATTCAGCTGTACATCAGAGGACAGCAATAAGTAAAGCCATCTGAGGAAGGCTAAAACCGCTGCCCGTGTCCCCGATTTCATTATTTTGTCCCTCTACCCAAGAACACCTGAGGTGAACAAACAGCCCCAGCGTTCAAAACAGAGGGTCATTCACACGCCACAAATCTCCGAGCTCTTTACAAAATATACGCTGAGTTGCGGCTCACAAGGAGCAAGCAAACTGGGAATCCGCAAGCAAAAAAAACAAGAAAACGACTGCGATACAACTCACTGCCGATGCATACAATGGAGTGTGCAAAACTGAAGGACAAAATGTTGATTTTCAACTCAGCATGCAACGGTCAGTACATGGCAGCAGTTTGTGTGCCTGCACACGCAAACTAACAAACAAAACACAGCATTCATCATGCTTCTCTCCTCAGGCTTGCTGTTGACGCTGACCCCGTACACTTCCTGCGGAAGGTACCACCACCGAAGGTGGAAGCAACACAGCTGTGTCTACGTGTCCTCATCTGTTTGAGTATGGCTTTGAACAAACAAAAAAAATGACAGAATCCTCCTCATATCTGCAAATGGTCATCATTTATTGCAAGGAAAAACCCGGAGAGCATTTGTTTGGTTGCTTCAGCTGTCCGGCCTCCCCAACGTGAGCTTGGCTCGCCAACCCGAAATTCGATACAGCTTGATTCAACTTCTTTGTTTTCACATTCACTACACAATTTGCTCAAACTTCAAGCGTCTGAATCGCTGGTGTAATAATGGTGACCGACAGCATGCTGAGTTGGCGCACTCTGTGCCCCACAGCCCCGGTGCAGCCCACGAGGGGTCAAGCCACATTGCTTGGTTGTTCTACTTCTTGTTAGTCTGTCGCTCAGCCCGTGACGAACGTCTGCACCAGGATTAAAAGGTGATGGTATTAAACATGGGTAAGCTCCTAGGAAAAGCTGTCGCGGTCCACTGAAAAGCGTGAGGCACTAATGTTGAGCAGACCCCCACTGTTGCTGTGACACCTGCCATCGCCCGTTGTGCGACACGTGGAGCTACCACAGGGGCAGTCCATAATGCTGCTAGAGATGAAAGCTTTGTGGTTGTGCTGCTGCTAACGTTGCTGCCGAGTGTTCCACCCTCGACGCTCTGAGGGCCATTGCGCGGCTGATTAGCATAGAACCCACTGCACGGCACCCCCGATTAAAGCATGATACGGCATCCAGGAGTTGTGTATAGATTCTAAACTAAATTGTAAATACAGGACACAAATCAGGACAGTAGGGGGCACTAAGCAGTCCTAAGCATCTCTAGAGACCTCAGAATGCAGCTGACAACCGAAAGTCCAGCACATACGGAGAGTCGGGGCCCCGGAGATCTTCCTGAACTCATTTGAGGACCTGAGATGACTCTTCAAGCCTCCTGGGCCTCTCAAGTGGGCTTTATGAGATGCAAGAAGCTGCATTGCTGGTAACCTGTGCTGACGCATCCGTACAATTCGTAGTGATTCAGGCTCCTCGACTGAATCGCTCTTTTCAAGACGTTGAATCCTCTCCAAGAGCTGAGCCGTTCGGTGGAGACCACAATAATGGTGAAGCGATGCACTTTCCTAAAAAGCTGAGCGATACGGTCCACAGCCGCTACATCTCATGGGCATCTTTGTGCAGCCTGATGCAAAATATTTTACCGATGCCATAGCCTTGCGTAGTGTAAACACTATACTCAGGTCTCAAGGAGTTTCACGACACTACACGGCATAAACCGCAGATGGGGGATTAAAGCTCTTGTCATTGGCTCTTTACTATTATGACGCCCCTCCTCTTTGTCTAGGAGGAAACGGCCCACGGGAACGATCCATCAAGTTTGAATACCTCTAGCAGTCAGAAATACTCGGGTGCGTGGCTTTCCTGAAAGGTCACACTGCCCTATATTTGACTCCTTGTGTGTCACGTTGCTGATACGTGTTCCCCTTTCTTATTATCCACGTGTGTTAACGACGGCGACGAGCGACGAAGGCACACGGAGCCCTTTGAGGCAGCTCTCTGATAAGGCTGCGCTCCTTTACCGGCTTTCCACAGAAAAACGGAAAAATATTTTGCGTATTCTTACTAATGTAAGGCTCACAGTAAGCGTTTCATGCGGAAGTTCCGGGTCTCATTCTCGGTGGCGAATTCCTCATGCGCCATCAGCGCAGTGTGATAATGTTTTACAATTATAGGAACGCTGTACAGCAGCCTTCCAAAATTTCCAAGTCGATGTTTGATTTTTGACAGAAAGGGCGAAGCAACCTTCAAGCGATGGCGCAGTACTCTGGTGAGCTGCATTCTCCTGATATCACGGTCGTCGTGCTATGTAGAGGTACCGTGCGATCAAGTCTCATTCGTCAATACTATCTCGGCATTCCACTGCAATTGCACAAAATAAAGGTCATAAAACACTGACGTTATTCGCTTTAACATTCAGACGGGTGTGTAAACTGTATTTCTTACGCAGCATGCAGCCCCATGGAGATGCTTGAAGCCGCCTAACCTGTGGTAATGCCTGCCTGTTTCTTTTCTTCTTCGAAAAGAATTGAAATAAACGCTTAATGGCTCTCAGCTTTGTTTGCCAAATATGTCCCGCCTCCAGTAGAGGGGCCCGCTGCCACGTCTCTGCTCACACCGCGATCAAAATTCCTCAGCTTCAGCACATAATATACGCTTGATTCGCTGACCAGCCCATCGAGCTCTACGATATCTTCGTGACTGCCCGCTTTTGACGACTGCTCATCAATCCACTGCCCCACCACAGCAACAAGTGTGCAACTGCTAGCACCAAAAGAGTCGGAGTCGTCGCAGCCAGCATCCGCATTGGCGTCGTCGGCATCACGAGATGGAGGGATAAGAGTTTCAGGAACATTACAAGTAACGGGCGAGTGCCAGAAGAAGCAGCAAAACCTGCGATAGAGCCACGAACTACGACACTCGCGCCATCAACGGCCCCAGCGCGAACAGCAACGGCAGCATCAACAACATCTGCAGGAATAACAGAGGCGGCACCTGAAACGAAAGTAACGGGAGAGGTGTACGTGATAGGTTGATGGTGCTGGCCGAAGATGGATGCTTCAGTGCCCGAGTCCCTCGCTGGCGATTTGGGTCCAGGTGATAACAAATAGTAGTGGTGACGCCAATTAAAATAATAAGGATGATTGAAGTTCTGCAGTAGTATACAGGGTGAACAATTTGCTCTTAACTTGCTGTCAAGCAACTCTCTGCATGATGTGAAATAGCGTATAAACTTTCAGTATTCCAACAATGCAGATGATACTGATTGCTTCTTTTCAGAAGGATTCTGGCACTTTTTTGGGACTTTACCTTTGATGGTTCGGGGCGTTTTTGCGTGCGTGTAGAATTTAAAAACGCCAAATGTTTGAATCTTTGTGAGCTTCAACTTATTCTGGGCGATCAGCTTCGCCTCTCCGTCGCAAGACCCGCAGAAGCCCACAAGTGAGTAAATTTTTCCGCAACTGCAACTACAGTGGTGGCAGTGACGCAGATGGTGGCAAGGGCGGCGCCAGCAGTTTCCGTTGTTGCCTTCGAGCCTAATAATGTTTCTGTAGCTGCACATCAACCCCGCAGTTGCTCCCGCAGCAGCAACACTTGCGGGAACACCTGCAGCAACAGCAGCAGCGTTTGTGTGCTGCGACTATGTGTGTCTTCCATATAGCTGCACATCAACCCCGCAGTTGCTCCCGCAGCAGCAACACTTGCGGGAACACCTGCAGCAACAGCAGCAGCGTTTGTGTGCTGCGACTATGTGTGTCTTCCATACAGCCTGATTAAAGCCTCTTATGAATATGCTTCCCGCTTTGGGAAAATGACTGTCAGAACGGCAGTTGTCGAAATCCGCAAGTAAAATCGAAGCCACTTTGGTGTTGCTGCTGCACGTGGTCGGGTTGTTTGTACTGTTGCTAATTTTGCTGTTGATACGGGTGATGTTGATGGTGGTAATACTGCTGTGTGTACTGATGCTATACTGCCGCTGCTTTTGCTGGTGGTTTGTGTGACAGTGCGCGTGGCTTCATTGGACAGTTCATTGCTAGCTGACTCCTACCGTTATTGCTGCCGTTGACGCTGCCGCAGGCATTTAGAGCGCGAGGGCGACTTGCAGCAGTTCGAGCTGGCGTTGTTGGTTAACCTTCTGCCTCGAACGCCTGATGAGGCCAAGGCTCATATCCCTTCTCTTATTCGGTTGTCTGCGGCTCGCCTCTCGCGAATCATAGACACGCTTGAAGTATTTAGGGTCCATGCATCCTGAAACTGCGGCGCGTGCTGCAATATCTCATACTGTTGTTGCAGCTCCCGGCGCTGCCGTTGCGGTTGTTGCAGCAGCCAGACCTAGAACTGCAGGTTCCTCCCTTGCTCCAGCAGCTGCTGCTCGAAATGGAGACCTGTTCTCATGTGGGATGTGAAATGGGAAATGGGCAGCGGCAGCAGAAGCAGCAGTAGCTGCGCTCCAGGAACTCCTTTAATGCTTATTCACACGCTGTCGTAAAAGTATCCTGTTGTTTTCTGGTTGTGTAATCAGCGATTGCGAATTTCTGGTTGTGTAATCAGCGATTGCGAATTTCTTAACACAAATTCACATTTTACGAGTCATCATTGTTATTTGATGCTAGCACTTCGGCTAAATGCCGACACGTTTTTGTCGATTGATGGAGTGCTAATTCACTACCCTGTGGACAAGTGCGTATGTATATGGAGCAAAAGCAAACACCATGAAATGTATGGAACAGTATAGGTAAGTTTCAAATGTTTTTGAGTAGTGACAGAAAAGAGCCCCCGAAGGGTACAAGGGAGTACCTGTGTACACCTTCAAGAATATTTGCAATGACGGATGTAGGTACGTTTACCGTCTCCTGGTGTATTCGCCAGTGCACATGCATTATGCAGTGAAGAGCGTTCTTCCCACAAAGAGTCACTCCAAGCATTTTAAGCGAACGAAAATATTCACCTTTGCTTGTCAAACAGTTGTTTGAACAACTTATTCCACCGGGGAAAAAATCTGCTACTATAGCCATTTGACAATGCGTGCGTACAAAACACCTCGCGAACGTGCTCCAACTCCAACTGTACGCCAAGCAGTTCCCAATCTTAGCTACAATGCAGTTGTCACCTTTGTGACATGTGAAAATTGGCACTCTCTTGTTCTTCAACCTGCCGTATTTAGTGCAGCAGTTGGCTACGGCACCGCCCCATTTTTGTCTGCGAGTAAGAGGGCGAATGCGTAGCACAGCTCAGAAGCGGCACAGGGGTTCGGACAATGTGGTACTTCTTCAAGAAAGGGGAAGTCATCGCTACTCCATGAAGCAGTAGAGCTCCCTCTAGGTAAGTAGTTTAGCTGGAATCAGACGAGGAAGATGGCAAGCAGCCTCCAGCCCCCTCAAGAAGATGTTCGTGAGTGCCGCTCTTGCGGCTGACAAATATCCCAACTGTTGGATGCAGCACGCCTGTACTTGCACGTGGACAGGGAATTTATCTTTCGGTGAATTCGTCAGTCTTAGGATCGGCGGTATTTTTGCCTGCGCTATTGCTTAGCCTCGAAAAGCGGGAAGAAAGAGCACAGAACGCACATGCAACGCAATTGTTCTCAGTCCCGTAGATGCCACTATTGGTGTTTCCGCCGCGAGAAGGCAGAGGCGATCCTGTCTCAGAGTTTAAGTGATGCGCGGGAGCAATTGCTGTTTAGGGCTGTTTTCTCCGGCCCAGGTACGGGGGAAACTGAATGGGCAAAGACCGGTCGTCAAAATGGAACAACCGCAGCAGGCGATGTTCCACATCGGAATGCTGCGCCGCAGCTACAGCTAGCTAATCGGGGGAATCGGGGAGATGCTTCCATGAAAGCTTGCTACATGCTGCAAAATTTCACTATTTTGGAGTAGATCAGCACTGTATGCATGTGTGCAAACATGTTGCTTTCTACGAAATGACAACTCGCGCACTACTGTTGACACTGCAGTATGGTATCCTTAGCCTTCCCTGGAGTGCTGCAAAATGCTTAAAAGAGGGATCTGTTCCTACAGCTGAAACGCTTCACTTTTGGTGGAATCTAGGGGCCTCCTCAATTTATTTTATATCAAATGGGGAATGCTTGTTACTTGTTTAAGTCGGCCTTTGGCACGCTCATTGTGCAAAGAAGTTTTCATCTGCTTCATGATCACAAAGAGTATACGGTATGAAGGGACGCGCACATATTTTTTTTGGTACATTCATGTGTAAGTGCTTAATCCATCCAGCCATACAGTAACGAAAGTTGGCACACAGATGTGCACATACCCATAAGAGTTGCCTTTCGAGGGAAAAAAGACTGTGGGGGTAACAAAAAACAATCGAGCAGAAAGTGATATATCAAGCAGTTGTTAGCACAGAGACAGACTAGTTTTGGAGCTCTCCTCTCCGTAGTGGAGTTGCACATCGCGTGTACCTGCAGGAACTGCAACTGCAGAAGAGCAGAAAAAAATAAGTAAAAACGCAAACATTACAAACTTTGAATAAAAGAAAGACATGCATGACATGCAATGAAAAACTCGCGTTAAACCTTCTATGCCCTCTGGCCATTCTGAGGGTCACTTCATGCAGCTGGGGCTCGTCGGCAGCGGCGGCTTTCCGGAACACACGAGGGAAACAACAATAAGCGAACCGATAAGAATGAAGAAACGAGTTTTTGCCGACTTCCCTCGTTTATTTTAGACTTTTTGTTTCTTAATTACTTCTATTTTGACCGTTTTCCCCTTTTCCCGTCCTCTAGCCCTTCGTTTGCGCGTGACCGCTCTGGACAATGCCACGGACAAACCTGTGCATATCACAGGGAACAGCCAGAATGGAGATCATGCTTTTCTCTGTGGACTGCTAAGCTGCAAAACACTGTGCACTAGGCTGTACACCTCGGGGTTTTGGCTGTGCTTTCGCTACTTGGTTGAATGGCACGATAAACGACAGGGCTGATTCGTCATTTTGGGGCTACTCATGGAGTGTGTTCAGTTTTCACTCCCTTTACATTTGTCTTAGACTCACACTTAAAATTTGATAGTAAAAATTAGGCAAAAAGGCTGCTTTTCTTTCCATGCATCGTCCACAACACGGACAGCAGAAGCAACAATTACACTTGCACCTGTAAAAACAGTGCTCCTCAGCTAAAATCCGGGTTTGGGACTGCGTTTCAGTCAGACCAAAGCTAATAGCAATATTTCTTGCAGTAACAAAGGGCAGCATCAGCAGTTGAAGCAGCAGCAGCGAGCGTCTCCCAGGAGCACCAGCTGTAGCGGCAGCAAGAACTCCAGCCATGTTGTTGAGCCTACCTGAAGTCGACGCCACGCGGTTCTCTCCCTCTGTCAACTTCAGCCCTGAGGCAGCAGCAACTGCGGCAGGCAGTTCACCATCCCCTGTTCCTGCAGATGCAGCAGACAGGGCAGCGGTGCCAGCAGCAGCTGGTGCTGCGCCTGCAAAAGCAAAACATAACCTATGGAAATTCGTTCCCTTCGGAAGCAAATGTCTACCTGCTTTTGGATGGAGCAGGTAAGCACTGAAGCGCCGCAGGATAGCTGCATCTCCGCCACAGCAGAGACGCTTTCTTTATCGCTGCCTCTGCGATGCTGCTGCAGGAACCGCAAGTCGCAGAAGGGCCAGCAACAACAGCGGCAACCACAGCGGCAGGGAGCGCAGAAAAAGCAGCAAGAGGCGGCATATGAGGGGCTTGCTAATTCCCAAATCCCACAGAAACAGACACGACTGCAGCAACAGCTCCAAGCGCAGCAGCTTCAGGAACAGCTGTGCCACCAGGATCAGCAGCCGAAGCAGCAGCAATCCACCAAGCAGCAGCACCTGCAACTATCACAAGATCACCAAGAAAAGCGTCTGCCGGTGCTTTGGGGGACAAGTGGCACCGCTGGTCTCACCACCCCTTGCATTGGCGCTGGAAGCAACAGCAACAGCAGCGGCGGCAAGAGTTCCAGCAGAAACAACAGCTCCGCAGCGGCAGGAGGCTACAACTTTTCCACCCCTGGGACCCCTGGATACAGCAGCAGTGGCAGCAACCGCAGTAGCAGAAGTGTCTGCAGCTGCAGCAGCAACAATGGCAGCAGCTCGTCGCACTCGCTGCCGCGCTTGTCTGTGGACGGCACAACATCAGGGCCATGCTGCGTGGGAAGTTCCTTATCGCCCAGATCCCTGATATGTAGCTGCAGTAGCAGCAGCAGCAGCTGCTGCTACAACAGGGGTGCCAACACCAATTCAACGCTACTGCGAGAGGGTGCTGCTGCAGCCAGGGAAGCAGTAGGTTCTGGTGCTGGTGCTGCTAACATGGTGGTACGCAAGACAGTTGAAGGAAGTGCAGAAGCGGTACCATCATGCTACCCTCGAGCTGCGCCATTGCTCTCAGCAGTAGCAGCGGCAGGAGAAATTAATTCTGCTACTTCCCCGGCAGCTGATGCTGCTGCGGCCGCTGGTGCTGATTCTAGTATACCCGCAGCAGCAGCGATGATGCCTCCCACTAAAGAGATGGTGGAGAAAGGAAGTGCGCAAGTGCAGCTAAAGGCTGCAGCAGCATCGCCACCTGAGGTACAACGGCAAGTGAAGCTCAGAGCAGCAGAAACTGCTGGAAGTATAATTGGAGCAGCAAATGCTGCGGACGAATGGGAGGGCCCTGACCTATTTCCTGCACCATCCTACAAACCAGACCGCAACAGGCCACCTGAAGAACAGCAGCAGCAGCAGAAACAGCAAGACCACCAGCAGCAAAGAAAGAATCTTAGAGGCGCAGTTAACCGACCCACGTCTTCCGTCTCCCGCGGGACGGAGTCCACCGGCGCCTCAGCAGCAGCATCAACAGCACCAGCAGCACCGGCGCAGGCAAGCAAAATAGCGTCGGCAGGAATGGCTGAAAGTGAATTTCTGCCCCGTCCGGCAAGCTGGGCAGATACAGAGTTGAAAATGCCCACCTCAGCAAGTGTGCTGCAAAGCATGCAGCAACAGAAGCTGCACAGACACCTGGAGGAGCCAGAACCACCAACTTTGCCGCTACTCGGCGGTGCCGCCGGCACAGCACAGCTTGAGCCCGGCTTTTCTTTCTCCCCTGCTGCTGCTGCTACTTCACAGGAAGCAGAGCACAGCTTTGGCCAATGCCGCGGTAGCGATAAGGAGAGTAACTCTAGCAACAGTAACCCTACAACCGTCCCAACGGGTGGTCACTGTGAGGCCTTATCTACCGGGCAAGCTGCTATGAATGTGCTTTCTGCCGCTACTTCTCCTGATGCTGCTGATGCGGTGCCTTGCATCGCAACTTCCACGGCAGACAAAGAAGCTGCGGAGGAGAGTCGAGACCAAGAAGGTCGCAAACAGGCGCAAAAACAGCATCAGCGTGCTGTTGGTAAGACAAATCCAACAATGGCTTCAGTGGTGTCAATGCAACAGGAGCCGAAACAGCTGTACCAGCAACAAAAGAAGCAATATCAGCAGCAGAGTCTCTGCGTTTCGCCAGTGTTAAAGGACGAGGCTCAGCAGGTGCACCTGCCGCCAAGCTGTGCGTCTAGCAGTCCTAGAGGCTATCATGCCGACCATTCTACTGCCGGCGCTTCCGCTGCTGTTGCTGCAGTGGAGATTGCTGCAACAGTGGTGGATGTTGCTGCTGCAACTGCGGCTGCCACAGTTGGGCCCCCAGCTGGAGCCCTTGTTTCCTCTGTGGCACAGAGCCTCAACGCCTTCCTTACTAAGGGACCTCCAGGATGCAGTATAAGGACGCCTCGTAGGCAGAAGCTGCAACAAAAGCAATTGCTTGAGCCGCAGCTGCATGAACAGCAGCATCAAGAGCAGCAGCTGCACCAGGTGCAGGCGCAGCAGCAGCACAAGACGCAGCTGCAGCGTGCCGCTTCGCTGCTACATAGCTTCAGCCACTCCCCGCACCAGTCGCAACAGCGCAGTGCCCAAGAAGAGCCGATGCACCCGTATTTCTTGCAGCGGCAGCAACTGCAGCACTTGGGCGTCCAGCAGGAGCTACTGGGGCAAACTGCGCCTTCCTCCTCCCCGTCCACAGCAAACTTGCATGCATACTGCGAGCTGCAGCAACCGACTGCATGCGGTCTGTACCAAAGGCAGCAACAGCAATACCAACTGCAACAGCAGCAGCATGAGCTCCTGCTGCAGCGACAGCACGTGCCAGCACCCCACGGGCCCCCGACTGGCACGTACGCCACCACAAGAGCAGAGTCCCCAAGAAGGCTTCAGCAGAGGTTTTTAACTTTTAGTAAACAGAAACAGCTGCAACAACAACAACAACAAAGGCACCAGCTGCTGCCGGGACAGACACAACAGCAACAAGAACACCAATCGCAGCAACAGCAGGACGTGCAGCCGCAGCTCCCGGTCGAGAAGCCTCGGACCTTTTTCGGCGTTCGCCTTTCTGCAGAAGCAGAAGCCGCTGCAGCGAATGCAGCAGGAGCAGCAGCAGCAGCAGCAGAAGCTCGTCCGATAAGCAGGCGTAGCAGCAGCCAGCCACTTTTTCCCGTATCCGTCAATGGACAGCAGCAGCAGCAGCAGGATTCACCAGAGGTTAAGTTGCCTGAAGCCAGCAGACAGCAGCACGTGCAACGGCAATGTGTCTTTGTGAATCCGGTGCATGAGGATCCTGTGGGCCAGAGATATGACCCCTGCAATAATACGTGTGCCGAAGGGCACTCCAACAGGGCAGTAGGAGCGTCCTTTACTTCTACTTTAGAAACGCCCACTCAGCCCTTCAAAGCGCTCGATGAAACCTTTTCTGAAGCCTCTGAATTGGCTCTTCCTGGTACACCCAAACGGGCTTCCAATGGAGATTCCAGCGCAGTTCCTATAGAAGTTCCTGTGGAGACCCCAACTGAAGAGCCATCTATGTCTCCAGTCGTTGCCTCTGCTATTTATGGTAATGGCTACAGCGTTTCAGCGTGTGACAAAAATTATTTGACTGCTGCTAGTGGACGGTTGTCTCCTGCCGGGAAGCAGGCTGCAGAGGCTTCTCGTCGCGCCATGTTGCTGCGAAAAAACTCGCAGGCTTCTTTGCTACAGATATGTGGAGCGGCTAATCAGGAGCAGCAGCAGCTGCAGGTGCCTGACAGGCAGTTGCAGCAGCAAGCACGCTGGGAGACTGGGGGCACTCATAATGTCCCTTTGGCAGCTGCAGCAGCAGCAGAAGCCTCAACGACGGTACCACAGCAGAAACAGGCAGCACTTCATGAGGCAAAGCCACACGAAGCGAGCATTGGCAGCACGCATGTATGTTCGGGTCTATCAACAGCAAGCAGCAGCAGCAGTATCAGCCGCAGCGCCCTTACCCCACAGCTGCCTCACCCCTCGCGCCGGGCCCCTTTCCGCTTGCAGCAGCCCACAACAGACACTGATTTAGCAGCAGCAGGGCCCTTTTCATCTCTATCACTATCACCATCCTCGTCATCGCAAGCGCCTTCTGGAGCTTCAGGAGTGGCAGGAGCAATAGGACCGTCAGGAGCAGCGACAGAGCGTCCTTCCACCCCAGTGCGCGCTGAGCGTTTGCGTAAGCACCTGGAGCAGTTGAAAGAGCGCGGGGAGCTGCGAGTGGACAATTTTCCTGCAGCGGAAGTGGCAGCACTGATACGGAACACAAAAGTGGAGAGGGAGGGCCCCTTTCAGGTGTACGTACTTGACAAAGAATGGAAGCTGGGCTGCAGCAAATTAGACAAGGAGTGGCCCCTCAAGATGCTGCAGAACACGAAGGAAGGGATTAAACTGCACAGAGAAATCAACAAGCTAATCGACATAGCCAAGCAAATACAGTTGCAGAAGCCGCAATCACACGGCTAATGAGCATACAGCACACGCCTACAAGGGCTGCTGATCCAGAATACGCGGCTTGTGGTGCTGCTGTAGCTGCAGAACTTGGTGGTGCTGAATAGGCAGAAATGATGATGCGACCAAATACCTTTGATCCCACTGCTCTGACAGCTGCAGCTGATGTTGCTGCTGTATGCTTTTCTTGCTGCATTTGCTGCTATTGCTCTTGGCGATTGCTGCAGCAGGCTGCTTTCGCCGCAGCTTTGATCTGTTGGATTCAATCCGTTTCAAAGGTGGTCAAGGATGAGCCGCTTACTTGAACTCTAAGCAGCCAGAAGCGGCAGAAAGGGCCGGAGCTCAAGTGGAAGCAGCAGCCGTAATGGGAGTTGTGCGCATCCCTCTTTTCCGGCCTTTATCGCAGTGTTTTTTCTTTGAGTATTTTTGTCCGTGCAGATTGCCGAACTTTTTCGCTTGTTTGTAGATTTGCCTTCTACCCAATTTTTTTTGCATTTGCTCAACTTTGCTTTAATGTACGCATTGGTAGCGTTATGCTATCGTTAATTTCCTGTCTTCCCGCTCTTCGTGGCCCTCTTTGCAGCGCTGCAGCTATTGCCGCCCCTCAGAAGCTTCCAGCTCCATGCCGTTGTTACTTTTGCTGCTACTGCCGACACGTTTGCGGTTATAGCCGATACTGATACTACTGCCATATCCACTGCGTCGGGCGCTGCTGTGGCTAACGGTAAAAGTTCACTTATTCTCTGGCTGTTTGACTCGTTGCCTCTCGTGTTGTTTAGGACAAAATTCGTGGCAATAAATTAACCTGAAGCTATGTTTGTTAAATTTAAATGGTCCCTTTGCCTGCTTGCCTTCTTGCCCACTCCTCTGTTTGACGGCACGCCCGGCACGCCCTTGTATATATGTTCGCTTTCCGGTATATGCGCTTATTTTTTCAGCTGCTTGCTTGCCTATTTATATAGATGGGTGATTTGTTTGTTGCTGTATCCCCTACATACGTAGGGACTCAGCGGCACTCACACATCAACAAGGCTGCAAGTGAACGCACAAACACAAGGGGGGCAAAGGAAAAGTACAAAGGGGTTGTTGCTAATTAGGATAGTAAAAGTTCTTAAATGAGAAATTTGACCCCACATAGCAGATAGCTCCGCTTTATCAGAGAATCCGGTCAAGATTCGCTCACTGTCCAGAAGACTTACGAACGTCACATACGATTCGTGGCTGACGCAGAAAATCATAGAAGCAATGCAGAGGCTATTTTACTCCTTCTGTAGTGTACACTTTGCTGTGCTGGATCTCGACTACCCAATTCTGTGTTCACATTTGTACTTGTTTCTGGTGTATTTGTTGGTCGAGGCTCTCTTGATTATTCACATTCTACTCGAGTTTTGCTATGTCTGTGCATTTGGATTTGTTCGTATCTATTTGATTTGATTATTTGCGCGTGTGCGTGTCTTTTGTGCTTTGTCTACCGCTAAAGTTATTCGCCGTTGTACTGCTGCCATTACTGCCTGCATCCATCACTCCCAGACAGTAGTTGTGAACAATCTACAGTGCACGAGCATTTCTATATATTTAGTCGGTAATGGTAGCTTTCCCCTGATAATTCATGTTGTTAACCCAAAGTCCGGAACTCTCCAGACTTCACACCCTCAGCCCTACGCTCCTCCGGCCCCATAACTGAGCCTTCGAGCCTGCACCCCTAGCTTTGAAACATAACCATATTTAAGCCTATGGAGAGTCCTGCACACGTTCTCCCAGAGACGTTCTAGGACGATCTCTGTGGTGCCCCTCGAGGGGCGCCTTGTGGTTCGCCACGTAGGTCCCCTCTTGGCGCCCCCATAGAGCAACTTTTGGTAGGCCCCCGCTGTGGCCCTTGGCCTTTTTGTTCACTTGTTGTTGTATGTTTTACCTTTTCCACTTCTAGATCTGCCTTTGAGAAGCACGCTGTTTGCAAAGAACTCTTTGAAGGTGGCTCGTACAATGACCCTTTCTGGGAGGCCTCATCGCGCGACGTTCCGTGAACAGAACTCTTAGTGTTGCTGCTTTTCCGGTCTGGAGACGAAGAGAAGGGAGTAGAGAGATAGCGAAAGAGGAAGAACAACAACTCCACGAATACTATGAGGCCGAACGAAAAAGCAACAGCAGCAGCAAAAGCACCTACGGGTTCTCTCGGCGAAAGAACATCCCCAGTATGGGGAGGAATCTTGCTCTGAAACACAATGAAATAGACCAAGAGATTGCACGCCCATTATGACTGCGCTGTGCAAGGTTTGACGCCGGATCTTGGGCTTCAGGGTTTAGGTTTTCAGGCCTGCATTGTAGGGCTTGTCTGACCGCAAACACTTTGATTGCGTGGTCAATATCGTGCATGGTCTGCTTAGAGAACCTGAAAGGTTCAACACCATGCTGGATTAACTTTTGTGCTTGTTGTGCAGGCAAAGAAGAGAAAGGGACAGAAACAGGCAGAGAAAGAGCAGCGTTGTAGCAGCCCGCCCACATCTGGTGAAATAGGCACACCAGCACGTCATCCTCCCTCATACCCTGAATGACAAGTACAATTATTTGTTCCACATTAGCCCTGAATCTACAAGCGGAAGACACATACGCAGCATGCTAACTAAGTCCTGCAAGACAGTGAGTTTCATCTCTTACCAACCATAGAAGCTGAGCTGTTGGAGTCTATGTACAAGAATAACCTTACAGAGGCACCCATATATTCCTGCTCATTTAAATTGCACTCAGGATTCACTTCTCTAAATTTGTGGACATAGGGCTTGGGTTTTGGGGACTTCGGTGCAACCATCAGGATGCTGGGCTGTGTGTGCGGGTCTCTAGCATAGGGTTTACGTGCTGAGGAGCTTTGTTCCTAGCTAGTTGCTGGAAGTTCGGTTTATGTTGTCCCATATATTCCTTAACAAGCTGAAGGCAGGAGAAGGCTTTTTCCTCTTTCTCCACATATGACAGGCGGAGCTCCTTCCTGAAGAAAAAGGAAAAAGTAGAAACTAAAATGCAGTGGCAAGCGTATGATTGATATTGTACATGTAGGGGTTTTGACTGACCCAGCACGCGGTATGGCTTGACTGCATAGGCTTTAGAATTTAGGGTAGTACAAAAGGCACAGGGGATTTAGGTATTGGGTGAATGGTCAAGTAAAAAATGCCAAATTTAGGGGTTTTACGTCTTTAAGCTTAGGGCTCATAGTTCTAAATTTAAAATTTACTCTATCCTTTCTTCTTCTCTCACTGGATGAGGCAAATCATTGCCAGGGTATAGAGCATAAAGGGCGCTGTCGAGCCTTGCTGCTTCTCGTTCGGATGAGTAAAGCGATTCAAGGAGGCTATTTTCTTCCATTTTAAGTAGATAAAAGGCAATTTCGACTAGTGTGCAGGCTTTAGGTTTCGTGGCTGCTGGGCTACGCCTTTAGTAACTGCTGCGCATTCTCATCAATAAACCCCATGGCAAGTCATGAACAGTTGGAGTACAGATAGAGCACCAAGGAAGGCCCGCTGACGCTGCGTGTGATTCCGGGGATGATCCTTATGCTGGTTCTGGTAGTAAATTTAGGGCATCAGCTGGAGCTAGTTTGCTTTTGCTGTTATTTTCACTCTTGCTGTTTGCTCCTGCTGCTGGTTTGTCGCGTTTGGTCCCTCTCTCAAACGACGCTGAAGATTAATTTGGAGGGACACAAAGCACAAGGAATAAAATCTAGAGTTTTTGATCAAATAAAAATGACAAATTTTAATCCCCAGGATCGGAATGTGGGCGGGAGATAGTGACAGCGGCTCGCTTGTCGGCTGCAGCCTTCGTCCGGTGACTCGCAATCTTGCAGCTAAAAACTGCAGAATTTCCATTGAAAAAAGCTCAAAAATAATCTATAAAGTATTTAAACTAAATATAAAGGGAAAATGTTAACAATGGGGGGATTCTGAATATCGCCTTGCTCCGAGACTTCGTCCTTCGTCCTTCTTCAGAGCGACAGCCGATCAGTTCATGAGTCGCTGATTTCACAAGTTAAACTGAACCAAGTCAGGCTCACGAAGAGACTAAACAAAGCTATTTATTTTATTCACCATTTTGCAAAGGCTGCTGTGAGTTTCCAGTTGGCACGTTGGAGTGCTTGCATGTGATGGATACCATGCTTGCATGTGACCTGTCTCTCCAAATCTTCTTCTCCAATCAAATAAAAAGCAATAACGCCCCATACAAACTTGAAAAACGCCCTCCAAATTGCTGTTTCACATCGGAGAGAGGGTACAACCGAAGAAATGGCGAGCAAACTGCATCGTCAGCAAACACCTCCTAAACCTTGGAGGATACTGCGCAAGTTATGATAAGCGAAGCCCAGCTTGATTCAAAAACATTTTCCCGTGTCCACACAACTTTGGTGTATTTCATGTCATCGTGCTGAGCTGCCTTGGTCTCTTGACTTAAACAAAAAGCACAACTTAAGCCTGGGATTTATAACGAGCAACAAAAAGTATTGCAGTCTTTTCGCGACCCTGGCCCAAAAGCGCGAAGAAAAATTCTGCTCAATATGAGCGCACGTTCGTCACCAAATCTTGGCCTTACGACTTGGCACACGGAGTTCAGAAGCTTCCAGGGCTCCGGCTTTTCCCGTGCTTACGCACATATATAGCTTAAACGTGGGTATGCTGTCTTGTTAACTACCCGGAACAACCTCCAAGCTTGATGCTTTTCTGCAGCCTATAGTGAACCTGTGTTTTAGGCTGCAGCTGCTGCTACTGCTGCTGTTGCTGCGGTTGCTGTTGCTGCTGCGGTTGCTGTTACTGCTGCGGCTGTTCTAGCTGCTGCCGTGGCTGTTATTGCTGCTGCGGAGCTTGCTTTTGCTGTTGTTGCTGCTGCTATTGCTGCTGTAGCTAATAATTCTGTTGGTGTAGGCTCTATTCTTGCTGCCGCTTTTGCTGTTCCTGTCAACTATTGTCGGCATTCCGCAAGCTTTAAGTCAGCACCCTTTACGGCTGTTTGCCACTACAGTCTGGGTTTGAGAGCGCTGCTCTGCTGCTGCGCCTTGTGATTTTTGGTTTCGGTGCCACATACTAAAATATGTAATTTAGAAAATGCGACTCCACGAAAAATTTTTAACGCCGCCGTAGAGTTGCTGGCAACGAAAAAGATGCGACAGGGCATTCTTAAATCAGGCTTGCTCTTGTGTTCCACAAACGCGGTTGACGAGGGATCTGGAGTTCCACATTAATCTAAAGTGCTGCATTTGGTTGTATTTCGTGCATAGGGAATGTGCTCTTGCAATAAATTGTCAAGATGATTTGAGTTCGTACAACCAACCTGCAAATGCTGTTCAATCTCCACATAAAACTTTGGCCACGAATATGGCTTGTGCTGCTTAGAACAAGGTTGTAAGAGGGCTCGTGCATAGTCTAGCGTTGTGGATGCTACCTGTTGCTGCAGCTACCGTTGCAGTTGTTGCCGCTGACATCATGTTAGTGCTAATGTGTCCGCTTCTGACTGCCCTGTGTGGTACTAAGCGCTGGCTGGAACCTCAGAACTTTCTAAAAGCCGGAGAATTCTGCTTTAAAAGTGCCTAAGAACGCTTAAAGAAACTCTTTGAGAGCTGCAAGCCGTTACCAGTCATGCAGGGAATGCCCGCAGCCCTGAAATGCAACTAGGTGGGGGGGCAGAAGATATGTATATGTAGACGTATGTAGTATTTAAAATGTTATAAATGCACTACGGTGCACATTCATGCTTCGTGATTCCGTAAATTGGACTCGAGTGTAGTCGACGTCATGGCATTTTGGGTGAACCGCTGTAGCACTATGCGCCGGATGTTCTTCCGGCCCCGTGGAGCACTACGTCATGCTTCGATTTGATTAAAAAAATATTTGCTAACACTGAATAATCAAGCGGTAATTTGGAGCCTAGTTAAGGCTGTCTGCATTTGTGCGATGCCGACACTTGGCCTTGAATATGGGCGAGATGAATAAGGCCGCAGCCTCTTTCAGGGCCAGATGCTCATTTAGGCCTTAACTAGCCGTTAAACTGTCATTAAGGTATTGTTAAGTTGTTCTGTGCTATTTTTAGAATCTATGAGCAGACATGGGCTATACCCCCAGCGGGCTAGAGACCCTGTCGATCCTACAGGCCAAATGTCCCCCCGCAGGCGTTGATATCGCACAAAACAGAGTTTTATAATCCTTAGTATGCCGCTACTATCTCCCGCGGACCTTCCGCTGCGTTATATTCCAGTCCTCTTTGCGTCATCCCTCTTCCGTATCTCGCTTGTCAGCTGAAGCAAAGTGCTCTCCAGACAAGACGGAAGTCAAGCAAGCCCAATGTATATATATATATTAGTAATACGCGATTACGTAGTTTAATTGATTAAAACACTTATGGACGAAACTTTCCCAGATTTCGAGTTTGGAGGCAACAGGCTACAAACAAGGTGACCCTGGAAAGCACCGGCAAAGCTGTGAGACGCCTTATTCCAAGCCACCAATGGACAAGAAAAGAATTAAACATAAAACAGATCAATGTTTCTGTGGACTTTTCAACGAGGGCCGCTGCGTCAGCTGTCTCCTGGCCGTTTTACACATTTTCTCCCATTCCACCAGTTCCTTTCCGTACATATGGTTTGAAACAAATAACGTAGGAAGTTCATGAGCCAATCAACTATTCGTAAATTTGCTTCTAAGTCCTTCTGCATTTGTACGCTCTCTTCCCGCAATATAGGTTGAAGTAGGCTTCAATCTCCATTGCTCGCCATGGTGTCTGTCCACCTTGCATGTCTTTGGAATGTTTGGGCCTTGATTGCTGTCACCGTGTTTATTTGTATTCTCAATTATGTGTCAGAACTACATAAATCTTGACTTATAAGTAGAGCAAGAAACCCTTTCAGGGTCTACTCAGCTGAATTTCCCTCCTTTCGTCGCACCGTTGCCCCCCTTTTGGTGTTTGTACAGGATGGTGTTACTGCACGTGAAGACAGCAGACGACTCAAACCAGTTTTTGTTCGAAGTAGAAACAAAGGAAAAAGTTAAAGACATAATTCATGCGTTGACTTCTTTGCACCTCAAGAGAATACAAACACTAAAACTTGCAGACGCAGCAGAGGCTCTCGCCACCTATGGGCCCCTTAGGCCCGAAGAGACGCGAGGGCTCACTGAGGAAGTCCGTTGCAGGCTAGTTTCTCAGCTACCTTGATATGGATGTCTCCTTTTCTGTCTTCCTCATCGTCTATCCATTTTTTGTCCTGCAGGGCCTTCGTGTGTCTACCATGTCTTGACCTCCCTGAAGCCCCTACTCCCTAGCACTTCGTCGATTAGACTTAAGGCTTTGGGGCTCAGGGTTCAGGATTAAAGATCTAGAGCTCAAGTTTTGTGTCCTATGCATAGGTAGCCCGCCTATCAAACTTAAATGTGTACCCCGACGGCCCCCCTACAAATCCAGACCCGCATTTTTACCGTACAGGACATCCACCGCCGGAGGAAACAAAAAACGTAATTCTCAGAGCGGTTGAAGAAACTAAGGAGGCACTTTCCCACAAGCAGGTACAACAAACGTCACCAGCAGCTACAACGGCACGTACAGTAGCATCGGCAGCAGAAACAGGAAAAACGGTAGTTACTGCGGTGGCAGCAGAAGCAGCGTGGTTAGCAATAGAAACCGCTACAGTATCAGCAACGGCAGCAGCAGCAACAGCTGTGCGTGCGCTTTTAGCTTGATGCTATGGTAGAAGTAGGGGACAGGACAGCAAGTGACACGAAAAAAGGTAAGATACAGAATACCAGCGAAAGGGAGACAAGGACATAAAGAGAGACAGGCACACAGAGGCAAAATGAGCGACAAAAAAATCAAGCAAAAGAAAGCACACAATCAGATACGAGTTTTAGTGAGGGGCAGGGAGTGGTAAGAACAGGAGCGGCAAATCAAGGAGGTATACACACAAACGAGGAACTAATTGGAGCGACAGAAACGAGAGGCAAATACAAGGAACACAAAGGAGCCAGCATAATAAAAGGCAAATGTGACTATCTGTGCAAAAGACAGACATACAAGATGGTCATACGAAGTTAACAGGGCGAACGGACAGAAACACATGTGCAGCATCGCACAAAGGAAGACACACAAATGCAAACAAATGAAACGAACAGAAGAGCTAACGAACAAACAAACACACATTGAAACAGCCGAAAACCAAAACACATAGAGGACAAGTAATCAAATAAATGGGCTGGCCAACGGCGGATGATAAACAGCAGTGAAGACAAAGCACACAGCAAACACATAGGAAGACGACCCACCAATCACAAGGGCTCAGTTGGAAACATAAAACGCCAACCCTATCCTTACATTAAACCCTGCAACATGTTATTTAAAGATAGGCTACTCTCACTTTTAGCGGACCATAGTAACACAGAAAAGAAGCTGCTCTTTTCCCAGTGTTCTGCCCCCTACTATAGAAAGTTTGAAGTATGCGGCTTACGTTTTACTGGAGTTTAGCATTGCCTGTGCATTAATGTATTTACGTGCATTGCTTCGCCATCAAATTTTAAAATTCGAATGTGTGGGCCTATGTGACGAGGCTTCAGGCTGTAGGCTGCAGGAGTAAAGACGTAAGATCTGCATATGATGAGTGTGCAGGTGCTGTTGAAGACCTGTCTGAGCTTGCAAACAGTTGAAGAAAAATTGAACACGCTAAAGGGCGCTGTGCAAATCGCCTATCCCGCATTCCACGGCTTGCCTCCCTATGAACCCACCAGACTGATTATTGAGGGAAAAGAAATAAATGATTCGCAGGACATCTCCCATGTATCAAACACAGCTGCTACTGATGGTGAAGGAACTGCTGCTGCTGTTGGGGTTATGGTGCTGCTGCTGGTGCAAGCTGGTGCTGCTTTGACGTTGCTGCTGGGTTGATGCCGGCGAGAGTTGTTGCTGCTAATACTGCTGCTGAGGCGTTTTTGCTGATTCTACAGAGCATAACTGTGGAGAACGCGTGCCTGTGGTGGACGGGGAAGCAGCTCCAGCAGGAAGAGCTTCTGAGTAAATATCTAGGGACAAATGAGAAGACAAAGACTGTCGTCAGGCTGCAACCAAAAAGTGCAGGCAAGCGTCAACCTCTAATCCCTAGCTTCTGAGGGCTAGACCTATATGCGTGAAGCCCTAGTGTTAATCCCTAAACCCTGAACTGAGGCTTGCATTCGTGGGGCTTGGGGTAGATATTAAATCTGGGACAGGTTTGGCGTCATAGCTTTAATTGCGTCACTTAATGTTTCTGCTTCCCTACAATGAGTATGTGGGTGGCGCTGCCTTCGGTGATCTGCCTGCTGCTACTCCTGCGGATGCTTCTGCCCACTACTTCTTTGGTGCCGCTGCTGTTGCTGTTGCTGGTTACTGCAGGCCCCCCTGTGCGTGAGCCTCGTATGGACGCGGAGACGCACAAAGCAGTGTTGGCTTACTGCCATAAAAAGAGACAAGAAGAAAAGGTAACCTTAAATAAATACATAGCCTAATAAGTAGATAAGTGGTGATTAGTGTACTTGTAAGTAATGGCCAATGAATAGATACGCTATGTGCGGGCTGGCCGCTTTATCAGGAACCAAATGGCTGCAGATAAAGCAGTCAGCCAGCATGTCACAGTCCTTGATTACCTGGTGTATTTCCCGCAGTCACTAAGGGACTGTTTGAGGGGCATATGATCAATTACATCCTTTAAGTCATTTTAATTGGTATTTTTTATTGATTAGGTATTGGACGAAGACGACGATGACTCGTATTTATTTTCTCCTTGGGCGAACCCGAAGGCGCTGAAGGAATCCCTGTTGGGCATGAGTGGCCAAGTCAAGTGGCGGGCATGACACTTGTAAACTGGCATTCAATTAAACGCTAAAACAGGGACAAACTGATCGATGAAGAGTAACCAAAACATGGCGTGGAAGGCTGGAATTCATTTTGGCGGGAATATGTTGAGCCAACAATAAAAAGTGAAACAGCAGCGATTGAAGCAGCACAAAACCTCCGCTGCGCCAGCGACAACAGCAGAAATAGCGGGCTGCCCGTAGTACAAGAGCGGAAACTCACAGCATCGTTAGAACGAACGAAAGGCACTTCATCGAAGGAGTTACAGCAGCAGCGAGAGCCACCTGCACTGCTGCTGTTGCTGCTGCACTACTTTGCCGCAGCATTCAGACAAACAGATGTAGACGGAGAGGGTGAAAGTGCTGCTGCATCAAAAACTGGAACAGCAACAGCAAGACGAAATGCGCTCCTCTGCACATGAAACGAAACATGAAACGTTACGGCAAGAAGGAAAATAGCTGCAGCAAAAGTTACCGCAGCAGCAGCAGCAGAAGATGAAGCGGAAGCTGCCGCAGAAGCTGCCGCTGATGCGGATCTGTGGTAGCCTGTGCTTTGTTGCTGCTGCATGGCTGACCGGAGTTGGCAACAGAAGTATATAGAAGCACGGCTTTTTTTAGCGCTCAGCCAGTTTATGATTTAGCAAACTGACTATCTAGTAACATACACAACTTGTTGCTTGTTTATAAATATTTTGGGCTACTCAGCGGGGCGGCTCCTCTGTTCTTTTTCTTTTCTCTTTGCCGTCTCCTGTATGTCTTCGCTGCTGCCTTCCCAACAAAAAACAAAAAGCAGAAGATTAAGAATATAAAGGAAATGCTAAACCACCAGCTCTTTCGCCAGTCTGCAGCCTCCCAATACGCAGCGGAGCGACCTTCCTGAAACAAAAACTGTGAACTCTAAACCCTGAACCCTTAAACCTCATGTTCCGACCTTCATGTCCACACGCCAAGAAGGAGTGGAACAGACTGTACATCACCTGCCCGCCCTCTATGCAACAAACCCTGAAATCTACGTCATGTAAACCTGCTAAATAGAGGCCTCTACAGATCCTAGACTCAAACCCTGAAGCCTTACGGCTTTAACCCCAAACCCTTATCCCTGATTCCGGCTGACCGCAAACAGCTTGATCATTTTGTCGATTTCCTCCAATGTCTGCTCCTTAAACCTGAAGGGCTCATTTTTATGCCGAATCAGCCGTTGCACTTGCTCGCGAGAGAGAGAAGACAACGAGGTAGAGGCAGGCAAAGACAACGCAGAGCTGTAGCAGCCAGCCCAGATGTGGTGAAATAAACACACCAGCACATCACTTCCCCTCATGCCCTGGATCGCACACAGCAGCCGTGAGCCCTAAACCTGAGCCTCAAGCCCTGGTAAAAAGCATTCTGCATAATCCTTTTAATGACACGACAGCAAACAAATAAAAAGAAGACGGTTTTGACAAAAGCAAGAGAACAAGGAAAAAACAGAGGTTCTGAAGGGCACACAGAAGAGAGAACGGAGGCACAGAAAAGAGACACAAAAGGAAAGACAAAGAGACGATGGGGCTGAGAAGCTGAGCAACGGAAACACACAGACGCAAGTACGAGAATAGATGCAGAATGAGGCGACACACACAGAAAGAAGACACGAAAGGGAGATGAAGCAAACAGTCAAAACATACATTCTGCGCAGCAACAGGCGGTATTATCTGTCGAATCATTCCAATTTTGTCTTTGATTTCGGCATCCGTCAAAGTGAGACAAAACAAAGCCCAGTCCATGCTGTCATGCCGATGCGCCTTCTCCCTGAAACGCACAGGCAGCGAGCCAGCCAGAAAAATAGATGAAGTGTACGAACGGCAAATTAGTGGAGAGGCAACTCCTAAAACTACGCAAAAAACTGGCAGCTACAGCTTCCAAGCCCTCATCCATTCGTTTTGTGTCCCTCTCTCTCCCTGCTTGTCTCAGCTACTCGGATGGTCTTTGTCGATTTGTTTGTCTAAGCCTGTGCATATGAGCTGCCAGCCTTCGTGTCCGTTTGTTTGTCTTTGTTGGTCTCGTTCCCCTTTGGCTAATCCTTGGCGTGCTATCTCTCTTGATACAGTCACCACACAGACCAACACCACTGTTATTACTAGTTTGACTGTCTTCTCTTGTGCTGCTGCAGTTGGCGTTGCTGCTGTTGCTCACTGTGCGGACAGAGGGGGAAATACGGTGGGTTCCGCATTTGGCTTTAGGGAACGCAGAATCGTGTTCAACTGCTCCGAAAAGTCGCGCAGTAGCACGTTGCTGCTGCTGCTGCTGTTGCTGATGCTGCTGTTGTTGCTGATGCTGCTGCTGTTGCTGCTGTTCTTGTAGCTGCTGCTGCCGTCGACGTGGTAGGTACTTCTACTGCTGCTGTGGGCAGGGATGCTGTGGTTTGCAGCCTGGTCGAGAGCACTAGCATCAGAAGCTTTTGCCACACGAGAAAGGAGAAAGAGCTGCAGCAGCAGCAGCAGCAGAGAGCGCTGCCGAAATAGCGGACTGGGGCTGCAGCAGCGGGAGCCGCCGGGATGCCCGCCTCCCATGTTTGCAGTCGTTGCTGACCTTCCAGTGTGCTGAATTAATGCTGCACGTATTTAAGTTGATGAGAATGCTGCTGCTGCTGCAGTTAGTGCTGTGTTTCAGTTGTTGCGCTGTCTTGTCGGCTGCGGACCGACGCTGTAGCAGTATCTGCCTTCAAGGCAAGCCGCCTGTCCTCATGCAATTTTTCTAGATCAGAAGTCCGTTACTGCTGCAGTTGTCGCTGTTTCTCTCGTAGTTGCAATTGCGGCAGCAGCAGCAGCTGCTGCTGCTGCCGCTGCTGCTGCCCACACGACACGTCGGCAAGAGGCCTGCCGCAGCAGCAGGTGTCGTTGCTATTGCTAACAGCTCAACCTCAGAAGGAATTAAAATAATATATTAACTTCGCTGCTGCTGTCTGCACGATCGTCAGCAGCTGTAGCTGCAGCCGACTGGAGGCCCTGGGGGCCCACGAGACAGTGACAGCAGCAGCGGCTGCTGCTGCTGTTGTAGCCGCAGCTGCAGCTGCAGCATGTGTTTTCATTTTCTTGGCCTTTCATGTTTTTATGCTGCTATTTTTTTAATGTTCCAGTGAGTCGGAGCTCTCGCGCGTCGCTGCTGCCGTATCCGCCGCCGCCGCCGGAGCAAGAGCAATAGCAGTAGTAGCATTAATTGCAGAGGAGTTGATGCTATATCTGGCAAGATTGGAGGTGGTCTTGAGGAGTTTTGACGTTGAAGAGGCGCGCAGAAGCTGCGGAACGGCTGCAGTAACAGCAGGAGCTACAGCAGGTTGAGCAGCTGCCGCAGCAGCAGAAGCGGCAGCACGGGCAACAGCAACCGTGACAAGAGCAGTAGTGATATCGAGGGCAAGAGTCTGTCTCTGATGCCGTTGCAGCCGCAGACACGGTGGCTACTGGAGGCGTTGCTGCGGTTGCCGGTGAGAGGAAGGCACAGACCGCGCAACTCCTGCATGGCTATCTCTTCGCTGACTCCTGCATGGCTACCTCTTTGCTGCAGCGAAAGTGCCAGCAGCCGCAAGTGCTGCAGCAGCGGCAGCGAAGTGCAGATCGTTGACGGGACAGCCTTACATTCCAGTTTCTGGGTGTCGCTGCCACGGTAGCAACCGCAGGAGCAGCGGCGGCAACAGGAACAGGAACAGCAACAGCAGCAGCGGAGTTGCAGGCGTCTGCGCTTTGGCTGTTTCTGCCCAAAATCAGGTGCAGGAGCACTTTCAATAAGAGTGGCACGAGCAACAGCAGCAGCAGCACGAGAAGCAAGAATGGAGTCAGGCACTGCGCCACCACTTGCTGCAGCAGTTGAAGCGCTGCGTCTGCTCGCTGCACTGCCTGCTGCTGCTAACAGTCGACAGGACCTTGCAAAGCAGCAGCTTCTGCGCCGCATAGAGCTCTTGCTGCTACAGCGTCAGCTGCAGAATCAGCAGCAGCAGCAAAAGTGCCAGTGGGTGGGTTGGCCGCAGCATCAGAAATGTGACGAGCAGCAATATGGGCAGCGGTACGAGAAGCAGCAAAAGCGCGAAATCCACG
Source organism: Eimeria necatrix (assembly GCF_000499385.1). NCBI lineage: Eukaryota > Apicomplexa > Conoidasida > Eucoccidiorida > Eimeriidae > Eimeria > Eimeria necatrix. The sequence continues at coordinate 161,285 of NW_013655111.1, forward strand.
AACAGCAAGTGCAGCAGGAGCATAAGCAGGAATGGGCCTCGCACTGGGAAGATGATGCGGCGGCGGAGGCGGAAGCGTTGGAGGAGCTTGAAGAGTCGCTCCTGCTGCTGTGTTGCCAGCAGCCTCCTACAGCCCTGCAGCTGCAGCTGACGCGGCTGCTGCTGCTGCATCTGCAGCGGAAAAATGATTGCGAAGTGTGGCATCATGTTGCTGCCCGGCTGTTGGCAGCAGCAGCTGACGGACTGCACCTGCCGGCAGCGGTTTCTTCCGCCCTTGCTGCGGCTGCTGCAGCTCCACCAACGACAGGACGAACAGCAGCAGGAACTGCAGCTGCTGCAGGCATCCGAAGCAAGGTTCTGTCTCCCTTGCCTCCCCTTTTGATTTGTGGGCAGCTGATAAAGGCCTGCCCACAGGTGTTATCTCCTCTACTGCCGCTGCTCGTTGCTATCAGTTCGAAGTTGCTGCAACAGCCAGCTGGTGCAGCAGCAGCGACGCCAACAGCAACGACCGTATCAACAGCAACAGCAGTTGCGAAGGCCCTGAGGACAGCAGTTGCAGCAACAGGGGCGTGCGGAGAAACCCTGGCTGGAAAGCTTTTCGCACTAACCTTGACATGTCTCCGCTGCAGCAGCATCAAGGGCAGCAACAACAGAAACAAGAGCAGCAGCAAGTATATCAGCAGCGCTGCTGCTGCTGAAGCCACGAGAGAAGCACTGCTGCTGCTGCAGCAAGTCGTGTGGGCCTTCCCTCGAGGTGTTGCTGCGCCTGTTGGGGATTCTTTGTTCGCTGCTGTTCTTGCAGCCGCAGCACCGGAGCCTACCACTGCCGTATCTGCGGCTGACGTTGCTGCAGAGGAGGAAGAGGACTCACTTGAAGCAGCTCAGGAAAACGTGCCGCATGCAGCAGCAGCACTTGCGGTCCTCCTAGCGGCCAAAGCTGTAGCGGGCGTGCAGCAGCAGAAGCAGCAGCAGCAGCAGCAGCAACTTTCACGGAAGACATCGCCCAGCCTTTCTGAAGAAGCAGCTGACAAGCCAGCGGCAAGCAGGAACGCAGCAGACTTTGCGTGGCTTTCGTCCGGCCAGTGCTTGACTTACGCAGCTGCTTCTGGCGCTGCTGGTGCTACTGCTCCTGGTGCTGCTTCTACCAAGGGTTTATTTTCGGAGGTGCGGAATGTTGAGGATGCATTGGCCTTGTTACGCAGGCAGTGGCTTTTACTGCATACAACAGCCGCACCAGGCGCGAAGAAGGGACGAGGTGGGACAACTCATATCCCACTGCTACTGAAGCAGCAGCAGCAGCAGCAGCTGCAACAAGCGCAGCTGTTGCAGCTTCTGTCTACAAAAGCAAGACAGCTAGGTCTGGTTCGTCAGGTTGTTGCTGCTGCTGTCCCCTGTCTCTGCCGTTTGCTGCTTAACAGCGTTGCCGCTGCATCCCTGGTGTCCTCAGCGCTGCAGTGTCTGTTCACCCTGCTGATTCAGTTGGCAGGTGCAGATTGGTGCTGCAGCTGCACAAGCAGCGGCAGCAGCAAGAAGGCAGGGGCAGGCAAGGGTATGCAGCAGCAGTGCGGGGGCCCATGCAGCTGCAGCTGCAGCAACGGGAGGACCACACCCACTGTTTGCTGTGTCTCCCTGGAAACGCTGCACTCTCAAGCACTCGTTTCGCATGCAGCGAAACAGCTGCTGGTGCTGCTGCACCCTCAGCAGCAGTTGTGCTTGGTTGATTGCCTCAGTCGAGCTGTAGCTGCAGCAGCAGTAGGAGCGGCACCAAAGTTACCTCACACAACTCGAACAAGTGGTCTTGCAGTCTCCAGTAGCAGTGGCGGCACTTGTACGGGCAGCGAGAGCAGCGGCAGCAGTTGCAGCAGCAGCAGCAGCAGCGGGAGCAGCAGCACGCACCCGCTGCTGCTGCGTGCTGCCCTGGACATAATTGAGGAGAGTATCTGCGCAGCAGGAGGGGTCGCTATTTCCTCTCCTCTCCCTGCGCTGCGGGAAGGTTTGGTGGCTGTGCTCACCGCGGCACCGAACTTGCAGCAGCAGCAACAAGAGCAGCAGCAACAGCAGCCCCACCAGCTGCTGCAGGTACGCTGCTCGCTGTGGCATGCAGTGCAGAGGCAGGCGGCCGCATGCATTTGGCGTTTTAGGTGTACGTCCAGCTCCCCAAGTGCCGTCTACCCCTTGCAGCGTGACTTGATGCAAGCAGCTGCGGCAGCAGCCTCGGATGCTGCTGCTGCTGCTGCAGTAGAGGAACACAGCGAGAGGCGACTTCATTCTAGCGAGTTTGCACCTCTGTGGGGCTCTTCTCTCGGCCTTGCTGCTTGCGTTGTTGCTCGCTCAAACATAGAACTGCAGCAGCAGCTGCAGCAGTCGGCAAGACCAGCAGCAGCCATGTCAACAACAGCTGAGGAAGATCGACTCCACCGGGACATGGCGGGTAGGCTCTGTTTTCTGCCAAAGAGGAGCTGCAGCTAATCCACATGCTTGTCTCTTTCTCAAGGCAGCCCTTTCTGCTGCTGCTTCGAGTGCAACTCGGGATGCTACTCAGTGCCATTGCTGCTCTTCATTGTGCTGCTGCGACTGCTGCAGATCTGTGCGGCGTGTTGGCTCGGGGAGGAGCAGCCGAACGCGCATGCTTCTTTTTGCTGTCGGAGGCCTTGTTGCAGCAGCCCGCAGCGGCAACTGCGGCAGCGGCTGCTGCTGTATTCCCTGCGGGAGAAGGGGAGACGATGAAGGCGCCGCTGCTATCTCCAGCAGTGTGCTGCTTCTTGCGTGCTTGCCGCAGAACACTGTCTCTAAGAGACACCAGCAGCAGCATTAATCGCCTTCGCCGCATTGCTGCTACTGCTGCTGCTGCTGCAGCGGCGCCTGCAGGTAGCGGGCCAATCGTCATCCGCGACACGGCATCCACTGCGCCTGCAGCTTCTACTTCAACAGGCACATTGCCAGGTCCAGCATCTGCAGCAGCAGCAGCAGGAGCAGCAACAGCAACAGTAGCAACAGCGGCAACAACAAGGCAACCACCAGCAGCAGCAATCCGGGATTTGATCTTGGAACTCACTTGCGCCTTTAGGGCCCTTGCGGCATTCATGCGGCAGCAACCAGCTACGGCCGCTGCAGCAGCTGACGAAGAAACAGCCTGTGGTTTAGTGACACTCATTGTTGAGGCTTCATTGATTTTGTGTTGTTGCAACTGCAGCACAAGCAACGGCAACAACAGCAGATTATCCCTGCCAGACACCACAACGCCTGACGACGGATCACTGGAAGCGCAGCAACAGCAGCAGCAGCAGCTAGTCTGTTGCCGCTGCTTCTGCATGGGGGCTGCCCCTCCTGCTGTCGCTCATGCCGGGCTTGAGGCTGCAGCCCTTGAAGCTCTCTCTCTACTGCCGCACAACAAGAGCCAGTGCAGCAAGCAGCAGCAACAGCAGCAGCTGCTGCAGCTAGCTTTATCTGCCATGACCATTCCTGCTGCTACTTCTGTCCTTTTTCCTACAGCAGCGGTTGCCTGCTGCATCAGCCCCGCTGCTGCAGCAGCAGTTGCAGCTTTGCGTGCCACGTCTGTGGAACAGCTACAGCAACAGCAGGAGCTTGTGCAGCAGCTTGTGCAACGGCAGCAGCAGCTGGGAACAGCGGATCCAGCTCTACTAATCGGATGCCCAGGAGCAACAAACAGCCTTCAGGGCCCTACGCTTTGGGAAGCACAGTGGCGCTGCGCTTCTGATGTTGCTGCTGCTCCCTTCGGTGCATTGTGGCTGCCAGCAGCTGCATTATCAGCAGCCCCAGCAGCAGCCCCAGCAGACGCCTCAGGAGAGCCAGCAGGAGCAGCAGCAGTAGGCATGGTTGCACCAGGAACACAAACAACACCACCGGAAAAATCATGCTCAGCTACAGGAGTCGCAGAAGTAACAACAGAGACTGGATGGAGGGCAGAATATCCTCCCCAGGTTCACCGCGTTCTCCAGGGATCGCAACTGCTGCGGCGTCTGCTGTCTTGCTGCGGCTGCTGCTCTGATGCTGCAGCAGTAGCATTAGAGCAGACCTCATGGGTTGCTTGCTGCAGCTGGGGACGCCAGCTGCCTGTCAGTGCCTCTACGGCTGTTGCCTCTGCTAGCTGCAGTCAACGCAAAAATAGACTAGAGGCAACAGCAACAGCAGCAACTGAAGGAGGTGCTGGTGCTCCATCTCACAAAACGTCGGGAAGTCATAAGACCACCCGATCGCAGCAGCTGCTTCAACGGCTGGGTATTCCACGTCTGAGAAGGAGAAGCGGCACCGGTGTGACAAGTGCTGCTGCTTCGGCATCTGCTGCCGCAGATGCCGAAGCTGATGAATTTGATCCAGCCGGAAGTGGCGGGGGAACTACGCTGCTTATGAGCTCAGTCGGCGCAGTCCTTTCTAGTGTCTTCCGAGCGCAGGAACAGGAGCGACAGGCGCAGCAGCAAGAGCAACGACTGCAGCAGCAGCAGCAGCAGCGGATACCTCTTCACGTGGTGGACAGTCTCTGGTGCTGCTGCGAGAAGGCCTTTGCTGCTGCTCCAGCTTTGGAGCGGCTGCTTTTTGCTGACGTAGCAGGCGCGCTTTATGGCCTGCTGCAGCTCGCCGTCCACCCGCGGCAGCAGCAGCAGCAGCAGGGGCAAGAGAATGCAGACGTAAAAGGCCTGCAAACGGTGAACAAGCACGTGAAGGCCTTTTTAGAGTTGCCTGTGCAGCGAACAGAAATGGAATGCGAGGAGTCCTCGGTCCTACTAGGCTCCAGCCGGCTATGCAGTTTGTCGCTTGTTGCAGCCAGATTGCTGCCGCTGCTGGAGGCGCCTGAGCACGATGCAGCAGCAGCAGTAGGAGCAACGCCTAGGACTGATGCCGCAGCCGCCGACGCCAGCACCAAGGACTGTGAAGAGCTCCTGCAGCTGGCGCTCACGGTTACTTCATCAATAGAGGCAGCTGAGGAAGTTGCAAGTGCTTCTACCGCTGGTAAAGCTGTAGCAGCACCAGCAGTAGCTGCAGGCGGCGTATCCGCTCCGTGTGCACTGTTGTGCGTTATTCGCTTCCTTGGCGCAGCCTTCCCTGTCGTGGCAGCAGCAGGGCGGGTAACCAATGGAGCAGCAACAGAAAAGGGTTCATCAGCAGCGGCAGGCAGCTCATCTGAAGTTGTGGCGCCTGCAGAGGGCTTGCAGCAGCAGCAGCTAAGTGTGCTACAGCAACAGTTGTTCCGGGCTCTGCAGTTCGCCTTGCTGTTGCGCACGTCGCAGCCCTACATATCTCGAGCTGCAGTGCTGACAGCTGACGCAGCACGGCATCTGGTGGCCTGTCTGCTGCAGCAGGCAGCAGCAGCTGCCGCTGCAGGCCCCGCTGCTCTGGTTGCCGCCATTAAGGGCCCCATATCACACGCAGTGAGTATTGCATGTACCGAAGGAATTAAGTATGAGGGTGTAAAACGTGAAGGCTTGTAATTCAGGTCATATGCAGCAGGCTTTCTAGACTTATCAGACGCCTAGAGTTCACGAGGCGTAAGGTTTGGGGATATTGCGTAGGCCTAAGATAGGGTGCAAAACTCAGAGTAAGGCATGAAGCAGACAGCTGAGGGGTTAAGCTTTAAGGCTTGTGTGTTACTGCTGACCTCAGGCAGCAGAGGCCGCGTACCTCATTTCTGTTTCAACTCAGTCTGCTGCAGAAAGGGGCAGCAGCAGCAGTGAGATTGTGCTGCAGCTAGTTTCAGCAGTACCGGCTATTCGGTGCCTTACTGCTCTGCTGCGGATTCAAGCCTTGTCAGGAGCAGCGGCAACAAGGCCTGCAGAAGAAGCAGCACCAGCAGATGTGGGCGACAGCCAGTTGGCTGCCGCAGCGTTGTCTCTCCAAGCTCTGCTGCCTGCTATTGTCGCGACCGCAGAGTTTGCTGCTGCCGCACCATCTCTCGTTGTGCGCAGAGAAGCAGCGCAAGCCTTGCTGTCGCTGTCTCTTCCTTTGGAGGAAACGCCTTGGGCTCCCACGGCTGCAGCAGTTGCTGCTGCTGCGGCGGCAGCGCCAGAGTCGGTAGCAGCTGCTGCTGCTCCTGTGGCAGTTGATCCTCATCTGGCACTTTTCCTGTTTGAGGCCCTCAATTCTGAGCAAGATTCGCTGCAACAAAAGCTGCTTCTGCAGCTGCTATTGCAGCAAGTCCGTCTGTGGGGCCCCACGAATCTGCTGCAGTGGGTATCCCTCCTCACATACCTGTGCTGTAGCGGTACTGCTGCTTCGCCGTCACTGAACTGCCACGTTTCCTCCCTTACACCTTGCGGCAGCATCAACAGCAACAGCAGAAACAGCCCCACGGATTTGCTGCTTCTGGCTCAGCAGTTGCTGCCTCAGACCCCAAGGATGTTGCTGTCCCCTCTTGCAGCAGCACGCGCGCTGCCTCCCCTCACAGGCCTCGTATGGAGGCCCCTCCCGGGTATATCTGCACCTTCAGCAGCAGCAGGAGAGCCAACGGCGGACTCTGGACTCTGTGACGACTTAAGTGACAGCAGCTCCGCGGAAGTGCAACCAGTCGTTTGTGCAGCAGCAGCAGAATGCCTTTTGCTGCTGCTGAACCTTCCGGAGCTGCAGCAGCAGCAGCACCATTGGACTGTCTCTGCAGCGAAGCAGTACAAGGTAAAGCGTGTAAGAGCAGCAACAACAGCAGGGGCTTCTGCAGGAGCAAATGCAGCAGAGTATTGCCTGATCGACAGTCTTGCTGCACTAGTTCGGGCAGCATGCGAGCTGCTGCTGCGGGGTGTTCGAGATCAGCCGCAGCAACAGACTGGAACAAGCCGAGACGAAGGGCTCACGCTCGCTGGTTGGGGTCTGCAGTTGCTATTACTGCTGCTGCAGCGTTTCATTAAATCGGCAACAGGCACCGAGCTGGGGCTGCCGGAGCCGCTACTGCGGCAGCAAGAAGTGGCGGTCTCTGCTGCAGTTACTGCGCTGCTGCGGCACATTGCGCCGCCTACGCCACCGGACCCGCCTTCCACACCAGACGTGCATGCAATAGCAGCAGCGGCAGCAGCAGCAGAAGATGAAGCAACTGCAGCGCGGCGCCGAGCGGCCCTACTGCGTCTTCGGGCAGCGGTGACGTGCGGATTGACGACTGAGAATGTATATGCGCAGCAGCAGGAGCAGCAGCAGGAGCAGCAGCAGCATCAGCAGCTCACAGCCATGTCTCTGGAGGTTCTCTTCAAATTTGCGGAGGCTGGCTGCTGCCTTAGCCCTTGGCGGCTTGTAGGCCAGCTGTTGCTGCCGCTAGGGGACGTAGCTCAGTCATCAGCAACGGTCCTCGCAGCAGCAGCGAAACGAGCAGGACGAATAGAAGCAGCACAAGTTCCCGCGGACTGGCTGCTGCGTCGCCGCCTTCTTCTGGCGTGCCAGCTGCTTGGCTATGTGACCTGTCCTCCTGCTGCCTCTAGTGTATCTACTGCTGGTAGGGCTGCTGCTGCCTTCTCTGAGCAGCGAGAGCAGTGGGTTGCCGCGATGGAACCGTGTGCTATTTCTCTATCTTTGCACATCATGGCTGCCTTTTTACAAGACACGAAACAGGTGCAGGAGCAGGAGAAGCAGCAACTGCTGCGGGGCTTGTTAATGCTGTGTCGGCCGCTCCCCACAGCAGACGGCTCACCGACTTTTGTTCCTGCCGAGGTTGCATTTGCTGCACTTGCAGCAGTTACACGCAGCAGAACCGGTCCAGCAGCAGCAAATGTAGCAGAAACACCAAGAGATGATGTATCACTCACTGAGGCGAGCTGCCTCGCATTGGGTAGGCTTGCGGATGCGCTGCTGCAGCCGATAGAGGCGGTAGCCGCAAAGGCAAGAGAAGCAGCAGCAGAGGCGAAGGTTCGTGCTGCTGCAGCAACCTGGCTAGAAACAGGACACGACGAGCTGTGCTGGAGACTGGAGATAACGACCAGCCTTCTACTCTGCGTTTCCTTCTCGGAGTCTCCTGAGCAACGGCAGCAGCGCCAGCAGCAACATTCCGGTGGAGATACCGACTGGGCAGATGATTGGTTGGCTGCTGACAATGCAGCAGATTTTGTCGGCGCTCCAGATGCAGCTGTTGCCCCTGCAGCAATAGCAGCACATGGTGCTGCTGCTAGTGAGCGGGTTGCTTCTCAGGGCTCAGCAGCTGCTGCGTCGTTTCACCTTCACACGTGGCAGCGGGCCTGTGACGCTGTAGCGGCCCTGGCAAAGGCAGCAGCAGCAACAGTAATGCTTGCCACAGATCAGGTGAATGCGCAGGAGAACAGCAGCACTCCGGCTGGCGCTGCTGGCTTTTTGAAGCAGGAAGAGAACGAATTGCGCGCTGCTGAACTTTCGAAGGAACCACCAGCATTCTCAGCAATTGCACCAAGGGGGACTGCAGCAGCTGCAGCAGGAAGAGTTATATACTGTTGCATTTCTCACGTATGGCGCTTAGCTGCTGCGCTGCAGCGGCAGGCAGCATCCCTGAAGGAAGCAACTGCTTCTGTTTCCTTCTTTACAGCTGTGCGTGACGTATCCACAGCTGCATTGTCACTTCCTGCAGATACAGCAGCACCTGCAGCGGCAACAGCTGCAGCATCTAAAGGGGTAGACTTGCCGCCTGGTGAGCTATCCAAGGCAGCACTCTGCCTGCTGCAGCGGTGTTTCTGTGTGGTGGGAACAGCAGCTGCATTGGTTGGCGGTACTGCTGCTGATGCTGCTTTCCTGGAACTGCTAACCCCGTTAGAATGTCCTTGCTTTCTTGTGCGGCTCTGCGAACAAGCAACACTGGAGTCTCCAGTGGAGACAGTTCAGCTGGTGCGCAGTCTGTACGAGGCAGCAGCACGTGCTTCCAACTCGGCAGCAGCAGCAGCAGCAGCGGAGCTAGCTGTAACAGCAGCATCGGAAGCAGAGGGTGCTAAAGGTCAGGCCAGCACGCGCCTGCTCATGCACTGCTCGCGGCTTATTGAATCGGCGGTTTCAAGTCTCACTGCAGCAGCAGCAGGAGGGCAGTCGCTGACACCACCAGCAACACGAACACCAGCAGCAAACACACCTCAAGCTACTCCGGTTTCGAGAGACACTGAGGGTGTGCTGACGCTTGCTGCAGCGCTTGTCGCAGTAGAGGCACTTGCTCTTGCGAGTGGCCCCTGGAACAGCATGCCTCCGCAGCAACGGAAGCAGCAAGGAGAGCAACAGCAGCAAGAACAGCCAGAGTGGTGCGTACGCATAGGAGCTGCTTTGCAGCGGCTGAGTGGCTTCGCCTACACGGTCGAACAGGCGTGTGCCACAACAGCAATAGGAATTTCCGCAGAAACCGCAGCAGCAACAGCACAAAAAGGCGATTCGGAGCAACCAGCGTTAACTCCAGACACCATAGCGACGGCTGAGGAAGCCGAAGCAGCAGCAGCAGCGTCAAAGCCTGCCTCAGCGGGAAAGGCAAAGTTAGATAAAAGAAAGGTAACTGCGGCAGGCTCAGCACTATCTCCGGAGAGCGCAGGAGCGACAGCAGCAACAAGTGCAGCAGAAGGTGGGACAGAAGCAGCGCGAGCGGTGGCAGATTTGGTGCCCAAGTGGCCGGCTTCTCGGCAGCATGCTGCAGCGCAGTTTCGGGGCCTTCTGCTGCGTCTCGGGCGTCTGTGTAGCCAGCACGCTGCTGCTGCTAGTGGTTCGCTGTATCACCCTTTCCCCTATCGCCTCGCAGCAGCAGCAGTCTCCTGTCTCACGCCTGCGCTTTCTCTTCAGCTCACTGTGTCTCCCCTCATCAGCAGCAGCAGCAACAATGACGGCACCAGCAGCAGCGACAACAACATGAGCGAACTCTCTGCATTGGTAGCGCGGCAGAAGCACCCACTGCAGACACTTGAGGCGTTTCTGCAGCAGTTGACGCCCATAAGTGAAAACGCTGTGAGCAGCAGCTGCTTGTTTCCGCTTACAGAAGCTCTTGTCGACGCTTTGAGCTGCGTGGTTGTTACTGTGCTGACTTCTCAAGCAGAGACAGCAGCAGCAGCCACCTCCCCAAGAAAAGCAGCGCAAGCAGCAGTCGCACAGGAGACATCAGTGGCTGAAGAAGCGGTGGCAGCGCCTGATCAAGAAGCGGTTGCTTGCGACTCCGCAGCAAAGACATCCGAGTCGACAGCAGAGATAGGAGCATCTGACAGAACAATACCAGCATCTGAGGCGCCTGCGGCTGGAAAGCCAGCAGCAGCTACGGTAGGAACAGCACATTTCGCGGAGCTAGCAGCTGCAGAACTTGCAGCAACGGCCCCAAAAGCTCCTTCAGCAACATCAGCAGCTGACACCTCGGCAGCACTAGCAACAGAGCCTGTAGTAGGTGCAACGGAGCCATCAGCAGCAGCAACAGAAGCCCCAGCAGCGGCGCCGGCAGGAGCGACGCCGGAAGCAGAGCCTTCAGCGGCGGTGTCTGGAAAAGAAAGAGAAGCAGCAGTAGTGCCGGTAGACACAGAGATCTACGAAGCACAAAGAGAAGCTTATCGCAGCGCTGCTGCTCGTCTGCTGTATCTTGCAGTGGCAGGTCTCCCTGCTGTGGCTTCCCAGGCGATATCTGCTGCAGCTGCTGCTGTGTCGAAGCAGGAAGCAGCAAAAGTAACGGAGACAACAACGTCGGCCGCTGAAGACGTTACAGCTGCCTCTGCAGGGTGCATGCAGCAGGTAAAGGCAGCTGTGGCGCAACTGCTGCAGCAAGAAGTTGCGCGGCGGAAGCAAGAGGGAGCCTAGGCGCTTTCTGTTTGCCCGGAGAGGCAGTTTCTTGCTGCTTCTGTGGCGGCACTATCGACGCCAACAAAAGCAGTGTTAACCGCAAACGCAGAGCGATATACTTGTGTGCGTCTTGTTGCCCCGATGGTCCCAAAAATTAGAAGGGCACTGTGTCTGGATCGCAAAGGCTTTAGGGCTTAGGGTTAATAGTATAGTAGGGTTTAGGGTTAAGTATTCGAGCTTCGGGCGCACAATGAAAGCACTTACTCGGACTCGGACTGCGTACAACATTTGCTGCTGCCCGGAAAATAGACAAAGAACGGACAGCACAGGAATGCAGGGGCACAAAGAGAACTGAAATGACATTAGCATGAAAAACAACTGTAGCGGCAACTGTCCGGCAAAATAAACGGACGAGCTTCACAAGGGCAAGCAAGTGACAGGGAGAAGACATCAGATGGGAAAAGGATAATCGGAGCACATGGGGCAAGCAGGAAAATCAGGAATGCGTAGAAAGCAATGGACCAAAAAGATACCGTGACTCGCGTCATAGGTGTGCAGCGGAATAGTGGGGCAGGCAGCCTCAATAAATGGAAAATGGGGTTTTCACGTGGAATGACACATGCATTCTTGAATGAACAAACAATGAAAATGCATATTTATGAGGGAAGCCAAATAAATAACAAAGGGAATGAATGCAGCTCAATTTTCCCATTGCATATGGTCAGCAAGGAGACACTGGCTCTCATCGGACACCAACGCTCCTAGCCATACAGAAAGTGTCAAATTAGTATTCCTTTATGCCCTGTTCGTGTTCATATATTTTGTACCCTTTTTTGACCACCATATATTGCTTGAAATGTGCAATTTATTCTCTGTCGCTGTGGGGCCCCACACAGGGGCCCACGGGGCCCCCGGCCTTCTACCCTATCAGGTGAAGTGCCTTCGGGTGCTAAGATTTCAGAAGCTTTTCTTATCGTACAAGGGCGCAAAATATGATTTGAAGGTCTCTTTGTGAAGGGTTTTAGGCTTATTTGTGGTTTTAGTCTGCAGTTTAGTTTCGGACGCAGGGTTTCCTCTTTGCGTTTTAGGGTCTAGGGTTGGGGGCAGTGGGAATCTAGCTTGAATGGCCTTCTGATGTATCCGTCCCCTTTCGCTTTCTTTTGTTTTTTGTTTTATTTTTTGCTGCCTCATTCACCAGCCCGAGCCCATTTTTTCCTGCGTAATAGCAGCAGAAGCAGTTGCCCTCTGATCCCTTTGTTTGGTTGGGTCAGAAAGCCAAGGAGCGACAACAGTAGCGGAAATTACAACAGCAGGAAAGTCAGGAGAATGGAGATACATCGTGCGCCTGGGGGAATGCTGAGGCCCGTGGTTGCAGGTTGGCTGCATCGCCTAGCGCCGCAGCAGCAGCCTCTGCAACACAAAATAACACAGCTGCTGCAGCAGCGAGTCCACACTCAGCGCAATAGACTGCTGCAGCGCAGCAGCAGCAACAAAGTTGCCTGCTGGGTCTCATCGGGGCCCCCTACACATGTGACAGCAGGGCGGCCGAAGGTGCGCAGCTTGTTGCTGCCGCTACTGCATCAGCCCTTTTACATGCGCTGCCGCAGCTGCACGCCTTGTGCAACCAGCCGCTGCCATTACCGATATTTGCACCATTTTAGAGGTCTCCTGTGTTGCTTTTGCATCTTTACAGTGTCTCCCTTTGCTGCTTGTGCTCGCAGCAGACACCACACCGCCTTGCTGCTGCTGCTGCTGTTGCGACATATCCAGCTGCTGGCGCCCGCGTTTCCTGTCGTGGTTTTAGCTCTTTTGAGGCGTCACACCTGTTTTCCAGTAGCAACAGTAGTAGCACCAACAGCGCTTGGTCCTCGGCAGCTCCTGCATTTGGCCCGTCTGCAGCAGATGCCGCATCTCCTGTACCTTCTGCCCATGCAGCCGCAACAGCAGCCGCAGGTGCCAGGCATATGGAAGCGTCTGGCTGGGACCTAAATTCTCTATGCAGCTCGGTGGTGAAGGTCTACAGCGACTTTACAGACCCCAACTACGCGTTGCCGTGGCAGATGCAGCGCCAAGGTAGCAGCACTGGAAGTGGCTTCATTGTTCATCCTGCTTCAGGAGGCAAAGAAAGAATAATCATTACCAATGCGCATTGCGTAGCCTGGAACAACAGACTTCACCTCAGGAAACATGGGTACGCCCGCAGGTGCTGCTGTAGTGGCTGTTGCTGCTGACAGTGCATATGCCACGGCCGTTGGCAATGCTGCTGCTTAGCATACAGCTGCTGCTTTGTCTGTTACTGCTGCTGCTGTAGATGCAGAAGAGCTGCAGTTGTGAATGCCTCTGTACCAGTGCTGAGGATGTCGTTGCCGTAGCAATAGCTGCTTTTGTAACGGGATGTTTGCCTGCCAGTAACTCTTGTTGCTTTCACATCCTTCTGTGTTCTGGCCTCTTTCCCCGCTGGTTTGGCAGTTCTGCAAATTGATTAATCAGTTTCCAGTTTGCCAAGTTGCTGCTTTTCAGCTCGCCCATTAAATACCCAGCGAGAGTGTTGGCTGTGGCGCACGAGTGTGACCTGGCTGTACTTACGGTTGACAATGACGAATTCTGGGCTGACGCCCACGGGCTCCTCTTCGGTGATGTAAGCTGCTATTTTTCGCGCGGTTGCTGCTGCGGGTGGTGCTGCGGCTTCTCCGTTTCCCGTTCCTGCTGTTGATTGCGCGAATAGCTGTTGTTGGTGTTGCTGCTGGTGCCGCTGCTTGTGCTGGTGCCGACAGTGCTGTTGCTGGTGTGCTGCTACTGCTAATGTCGTTGCTGCTGCTGAGCTTCCGCTCTTGCTGCTGCAGATTCCTGCACTGCAAGACGGCGTGATAGTGTTGGGCTACCCACGAGGAGGCGACAACTTGTGCATCACTTCGGGGGTCGTCAGTCGCGTAGATGTCAACACCTACGCACACTCGAACGCCGCGTGCGCCTTAATGCCTAAGATTTTGAACTCCATTCCTTAAAGTCCAGACCAAAGAATTGAATGTGAAGCCTACGCTCGGTGCGCGAGTCACTGAGTGGGTCAAACATGTGTCGGTCGTCATTGCCGCTTTTGTTGCTGCTGCTGCCGCTGCTGCTGCTTCAGTCTGTTATGTGTGCAGATTGACGCTGCGATAAACCCTGGGAACAGTGGTGGTCCTGCTCTCAAGGAGGGCCGGGTGGTTGGTGTGGCGTTTCAGGGGTGCGAGGCCTCAGCGGCACAAAACGTCGGCTACATTGTGCCTTGGAATGTTGTTAGCCACCTGTTCACTGACCTGCAAAGGCACGGCAAGTACACCGGCTTTCCGGCGGCCGGCGTGCTCTTCCAGCCACTAGAAAATGAGTGCATGCAGCAGAAGCTTGGAGTCACCAAACTCAAAAAAGAAGATCTGCCACCTGGTGAGGCATTTGCTGCGGCTGCCGCGAGCGGCATTGCTACTCTGGCGGCTGCAGATGCGAATGATTTTGGTGCCATTACTGCTACTGCTGCTGCTGCCGCTGCATTTGTTGCTGCAGGTGTGACTGCGGGTGGCATTCTTGTGACGGCAACAGACGCCGTGCGCTCTCGCAACTTTCTGGAACGCGCGAAGGCGGCAGCAGATAAGGTTGAAGCGGTAGCAGCATCAGGCGGCGCAGGAACACCACCAGAGCCAGCAACAGATGAAGCCGCAACAACAGCAGTCCCAGCAGCAGCGAAAGCACCAAATGTGGCTGCCGCGCCCTGCGCCTCAAGACCTCTGGCGGACCCGTCTGCTCTTGTGCAGGCAGCAATAGCAGCAGCAGACGAAGCAACAGCAGCAGCTGCAGCAGCAGGAAAACCACCGCCCTCAGCAGCAGAACGCAGAGCTCTGCTGCACTCGTCTTTGGAGCAGGCCATCGGGCTGCAACAAGAAGACGTTGTTATGGCTGTCGAAGGAGCCGATGTAGCAGGAGACGGCACTGTTCACTTCAGGTTAGTTTATTTCTGGTTTGTCTCTGTCATTAGCTCTCTGTATCTCCTTTATTGCCTATGTGTTGTTTCTTCAGCCTGGCTCGTCAGTCCAGCTTGCCCTCTTCTTCGCTTGCTTGACTGTTTCCTTTGGCCTTCAGCTTTTTTGTCTCCCTCCTTCTTCATTTTGACATATAGGCTTTAAGCCAGACAAGTCGCTCGTCCATTAGGTGTCATTCCATGCTGTGTTCATGCTGCTGCTGTCGCTACTACGTAGCAGCTGCAGCTAACGTGGTTCGCGTAACGGCTGCTTGTCAAAATCCGGGCTATGTAGTTCCTTTGCTTCTTTTGATGCCATTCCGAAGCACATCACATTGTGGGGCATCAGCGGTTTCAGTGTACGTTAAAGGGTTGAGGGCGTAGACTTTGTCCTCAGGGGTATGGAAAGAGTCAGCGTTTCGCACGTAATATCTGAGAAGTTCATGGGAGAGACCCTTAACCTTACAGTCCTCAGAAAGGGGAAAGTGCAGAACGTTGTGGTAAGCCTGAATGCGCAACTACAAAGCTTAGAACTAGTTTCGCTCATAGAAAGCCTCCAAACCTTCACTTTGAGCTCACAATAGTATCTACAGTCCCCAACCTGTAACGCCAGTACGAATGACCCAAAGTTGCTAGAACCATAGCCACAAGCATGCAGTCGAAAGCGTTGAGTCTACGGGAATGCTGTGCTCTAGGCTACTATGAATAGCGTTATCCTTAACACCCTCGCACAGTATGCCAAGCTCTAAACCCTCACATTGCGGATCCATAAGCTGCCATGCAACACACTAAACCCTACGCCTTACCAACAGCAATGAAACGTTTCAGCACGTGGAAAATTCAGTGTTTTAGTCCGCCTATGATCGTTTAGACTTCTTAGGTCGTAGTTTGAGCGTCGTGTGCAAAATATTACAGAGTAGAAACTCTTTTTACAGCTGCACTCGTGCAACTGTGGAAGTCCTGTATGCTCTGCAGCCTATATCCAAAAGTAAATAGGAGTTACCGAGTATATCTGATGTACCAATCTACAGCGCAACGTATTTACAGACACGAACATACGTGTATATTTATGTGATATGCAGTAGTATGCTTGTGCTGTAGGAAGCACAATCAGTATGCAGTCACCGGCAAGTGCAGAGACGCTGCCCAAAAGCGAATACATACGCATGGTGCTTTTACATAGCATGCGCTCGGGTTTTATGACCGCCTGCAGGTGCCCCTGGAGAAAGAGCAATGCCTTATTCCAAAGCATCAGTGGGGGATTCCAGCACGCTATATTGTTTATGGGGGTTTGGTCTTCTGTCCCCTTACTTTGGAATACTTGAAGGTGGGGGAGACGGACCACTAAATTTCAAGCATTAATTTGGTAGCTTTGTTCGCCTCTACCTTTAGCTCCTCGCTACGCTGAGGTGTTGGTAGCACCTCTATGACTGTTCAGTGCCTGTTGGCCTCTTATTCGTCCTGTTTTCGTTTCTCCGCAATTTTAGTTCCGGTGCACTCCATGTCTACTTTTTCAGGACGAGTTTGGGCCGAAGTTCCACGAGAGGGCCCCCAGCTCGCTGCTACGGCCACTGTCAGAGGTTTTCGCCACTGTCGAAGGAGAGGAGCCCATTGTGCTAACACAGGTTAGAATTTATGATTCAGCGCCAAGAATAGGGGTGCCCTGAGTTGGTGTTTCTGACGCTGTGCTAGCGCACTTATTTTTGTTGCTTCAAAAGAATGCTGCTGCCCCTTCGTTGCTTATGGTGCACGATGGTGTCGCCGCTAAAAGTCGCTGCTGGTGCGTGCTGCTGCTGGTTTCGCAGATACTGGCGTCTGACCTGACCAGTGGTTACAGCGTGCGGAATTGCCTTCTCTCCTCCGTGGACGGAACAAAAGTTATTAATCTGCGGCACTTGGCGCAACTCTTGGGAATCAGAACACCCCAGCAGCAGCAGCCACACAAGCAGGAGCAGCCACAGGAGCAGCAGCAGAAGCAACAGGAACAGCGGCAGCAAAGCGAGTTCGTGACGTTTGTTCTGGAGGAAAAGTTGCAGGTAGTGTTAAACAGAGAAAAGGCCGAAGCGATGCTGCCTGAAATCCTGAAGCAGCATGCCATACACAGCCAGACTAGTGACAATTTGTAAGCATGTGGGCAGGCAGCAGCAGAAGCAGGTGGCCCGGCAGCAAAAGCAGCAGGTGGCCCTGCGGCAAAAGTGGCAGGTGACCCCGCAGCAGCGGCTTCGGGCAGCCCTGCAGTGGCCAGCGGCGACAGCGGCGATGGCAGTAGGGCGACCAACTGCCACTAAATGGCCACTACGAGGGCACTCGGCGGCTGCTCTGTAGTTGCCTGTAGCATGTTCAGTATGCAGCAGGAACTGCGGCAGGAGCAGCAATTTATGAACTTGTTTTGTCACTGTTTTTGAGCGCCCCTGCACCTCGGGGACTAAAAGCAGCCTTTCTTGGACGAACCAAAGAGAAGAGTAGACGGAAAACGCAGTCTCGAGCAGGGACAGAAAGAAACAGGGTGACGGCCACACGTACATAGCAGCGAAAGCCAAATGCAGACAGGTGAAGTCTAAAGCACGGCCATGGGATTAGCGGCCGAGACGGAAGAAGCAAAGTGATGGAGGGCAGTCTGTCGAGGGCTTCGCCAGTAGGGAAAGCCTTAAACGTTGGTGTCCGGGGCCTGCGTCTTGGTACTGATATCCAAAAACATGATATCTACACCAAGATGCTGCAGACTAAACCCTAAGCCCTTACAGTCACGTAAAACCGCTGTCACATGCCCGGTGAAGTGTAAATGTGGAGAGAAATGCTGAACTCCTAACGCCTATTCTTGAGTACCTAGCTTGCGGCACATAGAGCAGCAGCGTAAGTAGCAGCAAGATCTGCAGCACCGTAGGTAGCAGCAGAAAAAGAAGCGGAGACGAAGCTACTGCATAAATTCCAGCAGCATTAACACAAACAACCAAGAGCATCAACCGCAGCGACAGCGCCAACCGCAGCAAGCATAGTGTCCAAAAGTGTTGCTGCTGACGTCATTTGCGTCTTTAATTCCCTTCTAAAATATGTAATTAGTTTGTTTAGACTTTGAATTTGTCCGTGGGTCAGACAGTGTTAGTTCCAGAGGTAAATCTTCCGATGGGCCCCTCACTATCCGCAGCAGCGTCGGTGTGGGGCGACGGGGGCCCCCATGATTTACTCCGTTCAGGGGTGCTTTTAGTGGTTAAGGCACAAATGCCGTACGTTTCGTTGTTAAATTTCTAGGGTTTTGAACGGATGGCATAGATTTTAGAGGATTTAAAACCCCCCAGTGGCCGTGTCAAGTTCTCCCCGAGAGTCTTGCGCCTTCGTTGGAAAATGGCCAAGGTTAAAAGTAAGGCCTGGCCTAGACCCTACGTCCTAATTACCAAGGCTTGTGCCTTGAATTTCAAAGGCCTACACGACAGCCATCAGTTCAAGGGCCTACGATCTCAAAGCCGGAGCCAGCAGCTTCACTGTGTTGCCTTCCTGCATCGATGTGTTGACCATCTTGATGCGCTGTGGCCTCAAGGGCTTGGGCGTGAGGGCTTATAGTTCAGCGTTTGAGGTCAGGAGTTCATCCTGTGTGGGTTGTGTTTGTGTTTAGAGCAATCTAAGAGGCGGAAGCTCTCACAGAAGTACAACGTAAGCCCCAGTTTCAAAGCCACACGGCCTAACCGTAGACTTGAGGCCCTACAAGTAAAGTATTTCCCCATGGGTAGAAAAGCACCCCAATTCAAAACACAAGATGCAGATGCTAGCTGCTGTTGTCCTGCAGATTCAAAAGAAAGTCCGGGAGCATCGAAGGAAAATGCGAAAGGTGGCGAAGAACAAAGACGGCCCTGTTAGGAAAAGTAAGATGAGACTTGGCGCCTTCATCCCTATTGTTGCTGCTGGAGCTGCTGCCGCCGTCACTGTGTTGCTGCTGAGGTGGTCTTCCACGGCAATGTTCCATCTATGGCTGGGGCCTCTTGGCTGGCTCGTGGCGGTGGCTGGTGCTGCTGCTGCTACTTCCTCTGTTACTGCCGCTGCTTATGGGCATTCAGAGTTTCGCCGGGACCCTGGTATTCCGAATTCTTACCCTTTCAAGGCGGAACTCTTGGCGAATATAGCGCGGCAGAAGCAGGAGAGGGAGGAACAGCTGCAGCGAGAGCGGGAGCAGAGGAAGCAGCAGAAGCAACAACAACGACAACAGCGTCAAGAGCAGTCCGAAGCAGCTGCTGCAGCTGTCCAGGCAGACGGAGCAACAGACGCCGAAGCTCTGCAGCGAATCGCGGACAAGGCAGCAGCAGCAACGACGACCTTTGAAGCAGCAACAGCTGCTGGTCCTTCGGGTTCGTCTCGCAGCAGTAGCCACCACAAAGCTTCTTGCGAACCCCCAGTGGCCCGCAGAAAGCCGTTCCCCAGTCTCACGGCGGAGCTTCAGGGCTTACGATTGTAAAAGCTTAGTTTTTTTATTCCCGTTTAATGTACGTGCAGAGGCGGACCTGGCGCTTCAGTCGATTGCTTCTTCTTTGACTCTGAGCAGTAGCAAACAGCAGCATGTCGCTGCACTGCAGCGGCAGCAGCAGCAGCAGCTCCGGCAGCTCCTGGCAGCATCAGACATCATTATACATGTCTTAGACGCGCGACTGCCCCTGGCGTTTCGATGTGCGGGTCTAGAGCGATGGGCACTTCGGTAAGCTGAACGCTTCTGGATGTGCAGCACAGGCTCTAGGGTTCGACGCTAAGCCTTGCCTGTACGTGGTACTGCTGGTCTATGCTTGCATTTTCCACCTTAGGTTTAGGTTATGCTGCCTGCGTTTCCAGGGAAGGAAAGAAGGTCATCTTGCTACTGAATAAGATTGACTTGTTGCCTGCTGCTGCTCTGGCGGCGTGGCTGCATCACCTGCAGCGCAGCTCTGCGTGTCCTGTCCTGGCTTTCAAGTGCAGCAGTAGCAACAGTAGCAGCGCCGGCAAGCGCAGAGGCAGATGGTGCGCAGCAGACCCCCTCCACGCCTCAGATAAACTAAAGCGGTAAGTTTCAGTCGTAAGCCTTTGGGCATGATATCTAAGTTCGGACGTAAGCTCTATAAGTTCTTGTAATACCAGGTGTTTGTTGATGCTGAGGCTACGTCTGGTGGCAAGACAGCGTTTAAGCGTTAGAGTTCATGGCTTAAATTTTAGATTCTGGGGTCCTATGTTTCGGCTTTGCTGCAGAAGTAGTTCACACGCCTTAGGCGTGCAGCCGCTTCTGAAGCTGTTGTCTTCGATAGCCCATGCTGCAGCAAAACCGTCTCGTGGGGCTGCAGCAGCAACATCAACAGCGGAAAACGACACAGTTGCCGCCGAGAGCGGTGCCTCCGCCACCAGTTCCTCCAGCCGTCCTGCGTTCGGAGGTGGTAGCGGCAGCAGCAAGGCGTTCATGACTGTTGGGGTTGTGGGCTATCCAAATGTGGGCAAGAGCTCCGTGGTGAACGCGTTGACCCGTAGCGCATGTACAGCTTCAGTCGCTGCACTGCCTGGAAGCACTCGCCAGTTGAAGTTCATCAAACTGGACTCGCAAACACAGCTCATCGACTCCCCGGGGGTGCTTTTTGCGCCTCCAGCAAAAGAGGAGGACAGAGCCACCATTCTGCCGCATCCCCTGTCCATCCTAGCTCTACAGCAGGAGCAGCAGCAGGGGCGGCAACTGGAGAAGCCATTGGTGGCTTCTGCATCTGTGCTGCTGCAGTCACTGCTACCGGTGCCACAGATACCAGATCCTGTTGCAGTCGCCGAGGCGCTGATATCGATTTCATGCATACAGACACTACAGCGACTGTACCACTTGCCATCATTTTCAAACCCCAAAGAGGCATTGCACGCACTGGCAATGCGTAGAGGCAAGCTGCTAAAGGGAGGAACAGCAGATATAGATGCAGCGGCGAAGATGTTTCTTCAGGGGTGGCAAGAGGGGAGCATTCCCTACTATTCTTTGCCGTCAGGCTTCAGGGATAATGTGAGCTGAGACAGCTCACTAGTTAATTTAATAGCTGCCTTCTCGGTCATTTACAGTATCCAGTTAACTTCTGATGCAATTAGTCACGCTCGTCACTTTGCTTATGGTATAAAGCATCCACGCACTTAAATGTCGCTTTCGATCTGTTTATGGCTCCCGGTCTGCGCCCATTTACGAATCTTTTGATCGACCCATTTGCTTTTCGTACTGGCACTTCGTTAGGTTGTCTGCTTGTCATTTCGTCCTCTTGTTTAGTTGTTATGTATCTACTCTCCCAGTTTCTCTTCTGGGATGGAATGAGCAGACGGAATTGAAGGGTGCAATGCGTTAGAGCTGAGTTCCATTTTTCCAGCTCCATGTTTTCCTCCTTTTACCCCTGTTGTTGTTGCTGTCGTTGCAGGAGCCTGTCCGACTTGTCAACAAAAGTGATATGGAGGACGAGGCCATTGCTGCGCTGCAGCAAGAGCTTGCAGACAGGCAACTGGCGGCTCTCGGAGTCACGCCAGCAGCAGCATCGGCACCAGCCAGAGGGCCAGAAGCAGAAGCAGAAAGTGAAGACGCGCAGGCGTCTCACTCTGGGCATGGAGCGATGGTGAGCGCAGCGCAGCACGACAGCTGTACCAGCGGGCCCAGCAAAAACAGCAACAGCAACAATGGCAGCGGTGTGACGGCGATGTGATATGGTCGTTTCCATTTATATATTGAGACAGGGACCTGTATCTTTCGTTGATTGCAGCCTTGCTGACTCCTTTTTTTGTTGCTGCTGATGCAGCGCCTTATGTTTAGAGACATTGCTATGACAAAGAGACAACGGGAAGAACAGCGAGCCAAAACAGAGGTGCGGAAAAGGTTGCACGGGACAAGTCGTTCTTACCATGGTTTAGGGTTTCTGGTGACGGTGCTCGGTATAAAGTCGGAAAACTGGGGCTTGCAAACACGTAATTAGAGTTTAGCATCAAGTCTTAGGTTTTGAAAGTTTACAGGTGACGATGTGGGGTAGAGAGCCTGTGGGGAAATGCAGGCCTCTGAACGGATGGAGCATGTGGCTGCACGACAGAAGCAGCGCAAGGTATGGAATTTGCTGCCTATAGAGTTGCTGCTGATAAACGCCACTGGCCGTTGCTGCTGCTTACTGTTATTTTCGTCGTTTTGTGCTGGTGTTTGTTGCTTCTCCTTATGCTGCAGTTCATTACTACTATTCACGGGTGCTGCGTTTTGTAGCTGCTGCCTTACGTTGCTGTTATTTTCTGCTGTTGGTCGGACGAGCTGCAGTTAATTGCTGCAAAGGTGTAAAGATTTGCTACTCTTCTGTGTGTGTGGCTTCCAGCTGGAAAAGAAAATGCGTCGTGGAGAGGCGGCAGCAGTGTCGATGGAGGTGAGTGGGCGTGGCCTTCAGGGGTTTCTGGTGTTCTGCAGCCCGGAGCTAGCTGCGTAGGTGCTTGATTGGTTTCATGCGCGTGCTGTGGTTTAGGAAGACAAGGCAACTGAGGGCCAAACAGAGGTGACGGAAGACTTTTGAGGCACCTTTCCACATACAGCTGCTGCTGCTGTCATTGCAGCAGCGTTGTAGCACTAATGAACCAGTAAATGTTAACCTGCACTTCCTTGCGGTGCCTCTGGTCGTGGAAGGCTCCACTTGTCTTGGCCTTATGTGACCCATAAGATACGTGTTACGTGCTTTCGCCCGGTCTTAGAGAATACCTGGCTTCCCAGCTAGCCAATTTGTTTGCATCAAGGCGCTAGTCAGCTGACTGCCTGGAGAACTTTTCTTGCTCTTTGGGCGCGACACGCTCTAGTTGAACCGCAGGTCCTCAAGTCCTGTGGGGGCATCGAAACAGCTAATATTTTACTGACAGGCTCATCTATATGAGCTGACCAGCATTGCTCTCACCTGAGTGGATAGCAATGTGCCCTCCAGCTATACGGAACGGTAGCACTCAGGTGTGGTATTTGAGTCGTGGACTCGCCAGGCCGTAGGATTGATTTCGCACGGCAGCGTAGGACGAAATACACGCGTATTCCCCGTGTGCTCCGTATGTACAACACGTCATCTACGCAGGCGTTCCATAGTAGAAGCGTAGTACACGCAGCGCACCCCATTGTGTGTGGCATGCTCTACAGATGGCTTTGCAGAGCGGACAATGATGTCCTAGGCAGGGAGGACGTAGAGCCCTCTGCGTGCTCTTACGTGATGCCATCCCACGCCATTGACGCCTACTGTTGCGCCGTGCTTGTCACTAAAGTGGAGAACACTTCAGACTAAATCACGCTTCGCTGCTAACATGGATGGTCACATGATGTTCAGTGTGGAGTTCGTGCATGCACTGCTGTGTTTTTCAAGTGCGGATTCGGAGGATTCGAAAAAAAAATGCGTTGTGTATATCCCCAACCCAGAAGCACGCTCGGTGATTCGAGCAATTGGGTCCTACGAAAGCGACACAGATCGGCTGGGCGCATGCGAAACAAGAGGCAACACCCCTTCAGTACTTCAGTTTAGGGGAGGCAGTGTACGTTTTTGCGTTTGCCTGTACGGTTTTTAGATGGTTCTTTGGAAAAGCTTGTTTAGATCTTCGGGTCGGCCCACCAGCTGAGAGGAAGGCAGAGCATTTCTTGCTGGGGTCGTTGGCTGGTGTGGAATACGACACCATTTCCGAATTGTTCTCTCCATTTACTGCAGCTGCAAAATGCATAACCATGGATAATGTGCTCAGTATAATCGGTGTGGTTTCGTTCCACATACTTGAGAGAATCATATTCATTGCGAGTGCTCCCATTTGTACCTAACATGGGATGTATGTAGTAGCAGCAGCCTGTCTCCCGGACAGGACAGCCCCAAGCCCCAATTTTGGGGCCTTTGGTGTTTGTGTTTCCCCTCTAACATTTCAATGAAGGTAGGTGAATAGTGCAGCTTTGTTTGTTTATTCATCGCCGTGCTGTACTTACACCCCCTAGCCCTGCCTCGGCGTTGCCCCTGAGGGCCCCCACCGTACCTCCAGGAGGCTGGGGCTTTGGTTACTGGCTGACAGCTGATTCGCTCGGTAGGTCGAATTTGAAGAAAAGCCAGTGCTGTTCAACACCATTTGGATTCTTGAGACTCCTGGTGGCTCACCTATGGGGCAGTGGAGAGCAGGGAGAGCCTGAGTAGCACTACCAGCGCTGCTGCAATGCAGACAGTTTCGAAAGCGTGCCGAAGGCCGCCAGAATTGTTGAGGGGTCTTGAGGCCATTGCTGTAGGCGCTGAGGGCATTGGTTCCGCTGGGATACGCAATGTGTTTTGACTTGCAGCTGCATGAAGCAGCTGCTCGTGTTGCTTAACCCGTTTTTGCTTGTACTGCAGCTCGTTGTAGCCTACTTTAACTGCTTCCGCGTGCCCTTGTCATTTTGTGTTTTTTTTTGAAGCATAATGTGTCTGCTGAGTTGTATAGATGTGTCTATGCACTTTTGTTTGCAGATTCGATATCTGGGCTGCGGAAAGAATGTCAACAGAAGAACCCCAGGCGGTTGTGGCTGCAGCTCCCGAAGAGAGCGCAGCTGATTCCAGCACAGGCAGCAACAGCAACTCTAGCACAGCGGAGGCGGTAGCTGCCGCAGCAGCTGCTGCTGCGGCGGCGGCGCAGCTCGCTGCAGCTAGCAGTTCCCCTGAGGTCACGCTTACCGGACAGCTGTTCCCGACTCTCTTCGTAGTTGATTTCTCCTTTGTAAAGGCAGGCAACATTACGGAGGTGGTTGAGTGAGTGCTGAGCCCCTGCCTACATCGCCTCACAATGCTTGTGTATGTGGACATACATCTCATCTCCTGCAATGCGCGTTCCTCGAGCTCAGTTTCACTACACCAATGAGCAGGCGTCCGAAATCGCGCTATTTGGTGCATGAGCGTGTTGGTATCACTACTGGGTCTGCTGTGGCGTCGGGTATATTTAGAAGATTCCAGGAGAGCGTCACGTGAAAGCTTGCAGCCTTGGACTTCGCTCATCATCTCCGTCTTGTTTTTCTGCAGGATATCATGGATTGTTTTTGATGTGGCAACGCGGCAGTCCTTAGAGGAGGTTTCTGTTCTTGTCCGCCCTGAGCTGTTGTTGGCCCCAGCCGATCTCCTATCAAGTTTGGGGGTAACACAGGAGCAGCTTTTTACGGCTTGTGCGCATGCAACCCCTTTAGGCCCCTTTCATTTTGTCTCATGCATGCGTGCTTCCCACAGTGCTCAGATTTCCTTTGGAGCACCTTTGTGCAAGGCACACAAAAGCTTCGCGGCACCGGTTGCCTTCGTTAAGTTGGACTTGGGTGGCACGCACCCAACTGACCTCCGGTGTTGCGTGCACGATCTGAGTCAACGGCTGTGCTGCTTCGTCTTGCTGCTTAATTGACACAATAAGTTGTTGAGTGGCTGCATAAAGGGGCGTCTGGCTTTAGACCGTATCTGCTGTGGCGGAGAGCATGTGGTGTGGTACACGCAGCGCCACTAGGAGAAGCTATTCAAAAGCTGGACACGGCTATATTCCAAAGAAGCCAAGACGGCGCGAACCCAGCAACACTGTGCGTTTATGGAGTAGAGAAGTTGAAGGAATTCAGGACCTGTGCTGCCTCGCGCCAAGTGACGCTATATCCGCATTTTGCAGAAGTGGTGGTGCTGAAACGTGTCATCGAACAGTTCATGAACAGTAAGTTCAAGCAAGCAGGCCACTTTACTTGGAACGGAACAGCTGCGATAAACGTTTTCCCACAGGAGCATGCAGTGAAGTGGAGTGGGGGAAGTTTCGGGCTATTCCTCATGTGCGAGTGAGATGGCGACTTCACGACGCGGCTTGCAGAGATTTTGTCTGGACGAAGTTACATTCGATCTTGACATTATCTGTGTGGTCAGACGTTAGTGCGCCAATCCTAATGAAACAGTTAGCGTGTTTAGTTGAGAGCGTTGGCTCGATGCGACGAGCACTCCAGCCTGGCTGTGCTGAATGATCCATATAGCACGTTCTGTTGGACGTTCGCTCCACTGAGACGCATTAAAGTTTTCCCTCGCTGATCACCATTGGCAACGCTGAGACTAAGGAATAAGTAGGGCTTGTCAGCGCTGTTCCTTCAGTGCGCTTTCTTCGATTGTACTGAAAAGATTGGGATACTTCGGGGAGTGTGGTTCATGAGGCGCATTTTTATTTTTTTGTAGGCTGGTTCCCATGGTTCTTCAGTGAATGGGGAATTGTTTTCGAAGTTTTTTCGGTTTGGGCAGGACGAGTTTTGTTGGAGCTCTACACATGCCTTATGTGGAAGCCGAACATCAGCGCACAGCTTACTATGTTGTTAGGTGGTCATTTGGCAGGATGAGTCCGTGCAGGATGTCCATTTTTAACTGTTGTCTTTGCGTTGTTTATTTGCTTAATACTCTTTGTCCGTCGGTTCTGGCAAGGTGGTAATTGCATGCGTGCTGTTACTGAAACATCCTATGTTTTTCTGCCGAGCCGCTAGCATATATCGAAGGGCTAAGACGCGTTAACCTGCAGGCGGAGGGTGCTGATGATGGCGGCGGCAAAAATTGTGCCTTCGTGGCCTGCAGGATGCGTCTGGTTTAGCATGGTGGAGCCCGTTTGCGGCGTAGCTTGGGTTGTGTGGGGTCTTCGGTGTTCTTGTTTGCAGTAAAGGGGGATGACTTGAGGAGCTTGGGCACGGCTGCGGGCGCGCTGCATTTGGCAGCACCGGAAGGGAGGGAGGAGGGGTTGGCGGCGTGTAGGTGCATGTGTGCCATTTTGTTTCTGCTGCTCTCTAAGGGTCTGGTGCTGCTTAAGGAGCACTGCGTGAACGTTGAGGATCCTCCACGACAGACCCCCAAACCTTTATCAGCGCCTGCATCAAATGGAATTCCTGGCGTTGGGACACACATCCGTTTAAGGGGACTACCGTGGGATGTAAACGAAGACGCAATTATCCGCTTTGTAAAACCCGTGGTCGAAATCAGGGAATCAGATGTCTGCGTCTGCGTCGGCCTTAACGTGCGTGCATTTACTTTCTCCCAGCACAGTAGTTTTAAGCATTCACAGGCGGTCCTAAGTATTGTTTAAAATATTGGTCGGATCATCTGCGGAAGTTGGAGGAATAGAGGCACGAGGACGCTTTGTTTATGCGCTGGCATGATTTCACAAGTGATAGAACCTCACTTCATTTTGTGCCAAGGGGAATTACGGCGGAGTATGTGGGACATTTTGATGCTGCTGCTGGATGGTGGGCTCTTCAGAAACGCGTAACGGGGGAGGCCTACGTGAACGTTCACACGACGGAAATGAGGGACCTGGCGGTCCGGATGCTACACGGCCGTATGATGGGTGCGCGCTGGATAGAAGTGAGTGGTCTCACTGGCTGTCTTCCTACAGGAAGCGGCGTGCATTTTGCGTATTATATGTAGGGCGTCTGGGAACGCCAGAGTCTATGCAGATGGATGAGAACGATGATATCCATTGTTGCCCCTGAATTGGATTAGGACCGTCCGAACCGGACCTTCCATGCGTGGTCACATTGACGCTGCTTTTGTGTTCACCAGGTATTCCGATCCAGTGCGGAAGACTTTGAGAGGGCCCAGCAACGGCGAGTGGCGATGCTGAGCTCGGACAGCCGGGATGGCCGCGATGCTGACGTTAAGGTGCTGAACTTGGTGAGTTTTGGGGTTGATTTCCCAGAAGCATGCATTCATGACTTCTTCAAAGCCTGCGTTCCTGGTGCAGTAATCCTGATACAAGGATCGAAGGAGACATTGGGAACGAGGGTGAATCGATGTTTTGGATGGTTTTACTGCAGACCGTCCTCAAACTGCGGGGACTGCCGTGGACTTGCACTGAAATGAATGTCGTCAACTTTTTTCAAGGTGCGCCTTCACACGCTATAACAGCCCGTATGGCGTATGGCAGAGCTGCTCATTTGTTTTTCAGGCTGTGTTTTAGGAACTGGCTGCTATGTTTCACTTCAGAGCATGGTTTTGAGATTGGGCTCGACTCTGTCGTGTTGGGCGTCGCGGTGGACGGTAGGATGAATGGTATTGCGTACGTTGAACTGCCAGACGCAGCCACTGCAGATGCAGCGAAGGAGAAGTTGCACAGGAAATACCTTGGCCGCCGGTTTGTCGAGGTGCGGCTGCGGAACGATGCACGCCATAGCAGGCATTTCGTGACAGATGCGCTGCATCGCACTTATGTTTTGAACAGTTGGATAATTTTCTGGTTTCCGCTACTTAGATTTCGTTAGTTAGATCTAACTGCAATGCATTCGCTGCGCGCTTGCTTCGGTACCTTTAGGTATATCCGTCAACTCGAGAGGAAATGCATAGAGCAAAGCGGCCTGGGAGGATCATACCACCTGACGTGGGTGTGGGTGTGGGTGCCATGCGCATGCCCCGTCCAGTAAACGTGAGATATAGGGCTAGATTATGCTCGGTCACTCTTTCGTGCTAAACTGCTTGTTTATGCTCATTGGCATGAACACGCGCTTGCGTACTATTGTTTCTTGCGTGACAGGCTCGTATGATGGGGGCCACTGCCCAGGGACCCTATAGCGGAGGTTACGCGCCGGCGCCGCAGCCATACGGAACCATGGCGACAGGTATGGGATCCGCTCAAGGTTACGGGGGCATGGATGGCATGGGGGCGCCACAGGGAGGCTATGGTGGCTATGGTGCCCCCAGTGATATCTACGGAGGGTACGGAGGTGCTACTCAGCAGGCGGCCTACACCCAATCACCTGCACAAGTTGTGCAGAGTCCACCTGTACAGGATGTCGCTCCTATTCCCGTTGGATGGAATTATACTGTCTTGAGACTCAGAGGAATGCCATTCAATGCAAATGAGCAGCACATTGTGGTGAGAGAGCGACGAAGTGGAACTTCGGAAGCATTTGAGCAAAGCTCATGGTAGTTCAATTTCTGGCTGGAATGCCTTCTCGGCTCATGGGTGCAGCAGCTTCTGTGTTTCCTTCTTCAGCAATTCTTCCAAGGTTTCCACATGACAGCCATTCTTCCCTCAACTATCCCTATAGATGGACGGCCTTCTGGAGAGGCGTACGTTCAGTTTTCGGACGTTAGTGAAACCTGGCGAGCCCTGCAGGCAAAGAATGGTGCTCGGATGGATCGGCGGTATATTGAGCTTTTCCCTGCAAGCAAGCAGGAGATGACCTTTGCAGCACAGGGAGGGGACCCCCGAGGTGAGTCAATTGACAGGTTCCAATTAACATCTCTTCAGGTGCACTTGCACTTAGCATATAGACGACTGGCCATCAAAGGGTCGGCTGGTTTGGCCTGATGGGACGTGAATTTCCCTTGGGGCTGCCGTTGGGGCTGCCATAACAGCTTTCAGCTAAGGCGTGTTTAGCTGTGTTTGTGTGGTCCCTTGCACTTGTTGCTTCAGCGTTCAGAGAACGAGACCGGACGTTTTAGCTCTCGGCATCCGATTGTTCCTGTTTTGGGCTCCGCAAAGAGTGTGGGATTCGCAGCAGCAGGTTCGTGCTGCAAGTGGTGAAATCGCGGTCGTTGTTGAGAGTCTTACAAACAAGTGGCTTTGAGGAGCTTCCTGCGGATTAGCAACAGATTAGCAACTTGTCACAGGCGATTCTCAATGGCAATAACGATGCGAACGCACTGGATTGTACCTATTGTTGGAATTATGCGGACACCCCAGTCACAAGCCGCTGCATTCTTGTCTGTGTCCCATGCGAAGGCGCATGGTGTGAGGTGGTCTCCACGTCGCTGCTGAGCATTGCCTTGTTAGTGAAAGACGGATCGTGGGGCTGGTATTTTAGCTAACATGCGCTAGCTACACGCGAGAATTGACTGCGCTCTTTTTGACTTCGAGTATCTGGCTACGTTGTTCTCACGTCATCTTTAGGGAGCACTATGTGAAGAGCATTTCGGGCGCCAAAGCCACGTGTATGTAGTGCCAGTGCATGCTGTTGTGTCTCGCCATCGAGCTCATAGAGAGCGTGCTGAGCCTCATGCTATCGTAAGGATTGTTTTATTTTATTAGGGGGATCAGTTGAGTGCACTTCTTTCGAGCTAGGGCATAAGCAGATATGCGTAAATTACTCGTATACGGACTGGTCAACACGCGTACGTGTCTGAACTGTATTGTAGCATCAATGATGCGTGCCAAGTTGTTCTTATTTTAATGGGCGGATTTTGCGGAGACGGCTCTACAGCGAAACGTACGATGTGCGCAGACGCCACAGGTTAAACCCTTGCAGCACGAGACACTTCATATTTTCTGGACAACTTCATAGACTTTCGTGAAGTTGAGCCAAATGATGCGTCCAGGACAGGACAGCTAGGCAGTGGGCACGCGGCAGAATATCTAGAGTGCCACCTGCCCATCCAGAAGCAAGTGGCGCACTTCCTCCTCTCAATGTCTGTTAAAACCGGCTGCCGCCGCACTAGTGAGGGTCAGGAGAGAGCCCTGCTGCGCTGATCATTCCGTGAGAAAGCACCCACGGCAGCTTGCATCTTTTCTGCTCCGCGTCATCCAGGATAAATGTTGGATACGTCATGGCTCTGATGCCAGCCTGCCAAATGTTGCGCAGACTTCTCATGACAAATAGCTGGAAAGTCCCTGCACCCGAATACCCGCGTTGCTGCTTTCTTCCGCTGCAACTTGACTGACTCCGGACGACGCGAAGCCGCAAAAAATACATAGTGTAATCAGTACTGCATATGATGCTAAAGTGGCTATGCAGAGGAAAAACATATGCGAGCTTCAACACAGCATCTAGGGGATACACTGCTGCTTCCAATGTAAAATTGGGCACGTCCCAAAAATTGCTGTAGAAGAAGCCACATAGAAGCCCTTGTAGGGGAGCCTCTGCATGATGCCGAATGCACAAAAATATGCGAGCTTTGACACTGCATCTAGGAAATACACTAATAGCAAGCATGTGAAAGTGGGAACGTAGACGGTCCCAAAATCACTTCAGGAGCCAAATTAACAAGCTTCTAAAAGCCCCGCCCCCTTTGCATAATCCCGACAGCACATTAATTGAAAAGCATAAAATTGTGGAGGATTACAAGAGCTCACGGCATCGCAAAACTTTGCCGGTGGGTGAAGAGTATTTTACGTGGGAGGCGGCAGCGCTGGGTTTCCACTGACCAGCGTGTTTGCTGCAAACTTCACCTCTAGGTTGTCTCCGAGGTGCCAGAAAACATCCTATCATCTTCCCGCCAAAGATCCCACAGTCTATTCTCAAACTGACAATTGACGCACAAGCGTGTAAATATCATCTGTTTCAGTTGAACAATCTCTTCAAGCGGTGGGCGCACTCCTGTCTTATAAATGGACAATGCAGCACTCATACGGGCAGTCCACTCAACCAGACTGTTGGTCTCTGGTAATGCATATCGCTTCTTCGGAATCTCATAGTCTGTATTCATGCCCTGTACAAGCGGGCGCCACCAACTTTTAGCATCCATTTTGTCCCCAAGCAGCTCGATCGTGCATACCAGGTAATCAAGTGCCACAAGCATTGATGCCAACTTCTTAGCCACATAGGTTGGTGCCTTTGTTTTCGTACTCTTGCACAACTTTTTTTTTGCATAATTGGCCAACCGTTCAGCTGTAGTCAAAAGCAGCTCGACCTCTTCAGCATTTAGTGCAGGCTTCGCAAACAGGTCACGCATTATCACATACATCTGCATTGGGCTTGTGTCACCTACATAATTTCCCAGTACACACTCACTACGAAACCTCCGGTGGATATCTTTCCGAAGAACCACAGGCAGCCGCACAAAAGGATGCAAGCTTATGTCCCTCGAAAAACGCCTCCTTTTCGCCTGCTGGCTTTCCGGCTCAGCGGCATCAGAGCTCAACACCTCCGGCTCCCGATGCATGTCAGCTACATCTCCTAGTGCGTGTAATGCTTGCTGTGCGTTTTCCTCATAGGCTTCCGATGTGTGCCCCACAGCTGTGGGTTGAGTATCAACACAACCACGGCCATTTCTGCATGCATATTCCAAACACGATCCTGATGAAGAACACACTTGCTCGGCAGTCTTTGAGGCCAATGCACCCCAGGTTGCTGTCATGTGTGCGCGCTCCTGGAGTGCCGCCTCTACTGCTTCATCGCGGGGGTTTTGCTGTATGCCATGCGAACTGAATGCAGGTACAATCCCTAAGGTCCAGCTTCCTAACTGTAGACCCCTACGACGTCTTGCGTCATCTGTGTTCGGGGATGCCGAACAAGCAGCAGGCGGTGGCGTCAAATGCAGCGAAGGCACAAACTGTTGCGTGGTCAACTGCTCCGAATTATCGACTGAAGATTGACCAAAATTGCTCATCTGTGCTTTTTCCATCTCTTCATTTTCAAAAAGTAACTGCGGAATAAATCCCAGCCAGGCATCTGGAGCTAAAGCATCGAAAGCGTTGCTATTTCCATTCTCGCGAGGCAAGGAATCGCCAGCTAGCACTTGTTGCTGTGCGGTGGTGTGTGATGAACCCCCAAATCCACGATCACTTCCCTCGTTGGTAGCGTCATCGCTGTCACTCTGTCCAGCCGAAGGCCATTCAGGCCTTTGATCCGAGTGCCACTGGATCGCCTGTCCAAACGGTTCATAATTCTGGCCGCCCCACGAGAGCGAAGTTCCTTCAACTGCACTAGATTCCATCCCAGCGAATCCCCTAGAGTTGTCGTGAAATTCTCCACCAAATCGAAGAAATCTCTGATCGGTGTGTCGATCGATAAGTTCGGTAGGCTCATACAATTGCAAAGGCTGCCCAGACCAATTTCTCCCTTGAAGCACAGAAGCAGCGCGATGAAGACGAAGGTCTTCCTCCAGCGAAACACAACTTTCTAGAACATCAGAGAGCTCGTTATCTCCCCCGATGTCTGAAAGAATACGTCGTTCCACTCCCGCCCCCCGTTTCCCGACATCAGCGGCCAGACACAGGGCTAGAAAAGCCACAATAGCCACAAGGGAAGCCACGGAAGCAAATAACGCAAGCGAGGATGAACAACATGTGCGCTGTCGTCTTAGTCTCCGTCCGGCGAAAACCCGAAGCTGGCCTGGGTCCCTTGATCCCGCAGAGCTCACATTGTTTCGAACTACTTCTGCCATATGAATCACGGAGGGTTTCAACAGTGCATGCCTCTCCCCCTCTGAAAGGTGATATCTTCCGGCCATCGCGCCAAGGGATTCTTGAGCAACAAGAGCACGAAGACACTAATTACTCATTGACTCTGGAAGTGGCATCGAGCAGAAGTGTCTAACATTATCCTACAAGCGCACTGTTTTCGCACTTTCCTGGTGCATTTAGAAATGGTTCACATAGTTCACTCTCTCTACGGATACATAAGCCCATAAGCTCGCACTTTTTGGTATGTGATGACGCAGTTTATAAAGACACTCATATTTTTCCCAGGGCTTCGTAACCCACCCTTCGGCGTGCTGCGCGCCGTTTCTTAGAAGTCTAGGACCCACAGCACGACTGCTAGTGTAATGCCTCCGTTGCCATTCCTTCACCTGCACTTTTCTGACGCAAAACTTGCTGGAGTTGGTGGATTAAGCGCTGCAGCTATACTATGCAGCGATCTGCCTCTCATGCAGTAACTCCGATGCGGGTGCAGCGGTGAGTTACGCCGGCTCCAGTGCACTGCCAAAACTGTAGTGCGATCAGCGCCAGCACAGTGCATTGCTTCTGCTTAGTTCAAAATGATTGCGAAGTTCATGAAGTTTTGGCGCTAGCAAGTGCCTCCTTTCGCTTTCCTTTTTTGGTCAACAAGTGAAGTGCTGTGGCTTCCGATCTAGGCATCCGTTTGCTCCGCCGAACCTCGAATTTCGCCTTGATATAGCCTAGATCGCAATGTGATATTTTTTTTTGATTCCTGCGAAGACTGTTTTATGTCGCCCACTGTTAACTCATTCGCACCGTTTTCTCAACAATGGCTGCAGTGGACCCCGAATGGGCTGCCTGGTGATTTACACTGCCCAGCTGCAGATGTACAGTGTTAAGTTATCTCACTGACAAAAAAACTTTAAAACCTTTTTTGGTCATGCCAGTGACTACGCGTCCCCGCTCAGTCACTTGTATTCACACTCCAGCCATTGCTGAGAAAACAGTGGGATCAAAGACCATGATGCCATATTTGTGGCGTGGCCCACCTAAAACATAGCGACAGGTAGTAAGACAATATGGCGAGACAATATCTACAGGACAATTTAGGGACTAAAACAGCCTTAGTTTAATGTCTAGCCAAAAAAGTATCCAATGTCACGCCCACGCCAGGGAGCGGCACAGACGCCTAGTCTCTTTTCTCCGTGAACCCAGCAAGCATCACGAACAAAATGGGGCTGTTCATCCAAAGTGGATGCAATCAACATTACAAAACTGCTCTGGGATTCTAAATTGGTTAGTCGGGATCTACAGCACTCGCTATCCCCTTATGCAGCACGATACGAAAAGTCAGAGTCAGAAACACACATACACCTACTCAACGGTAAAATATTAGGTGCAAAACTGAATCACTCCACTGCGGCTTCTTTGGCGGGCACGTGAAGGTCGCGCGTAACGTGTAGCATGAGTTTGGAAGCATGGAAAGTGCAGTGGCAAAAGCACACTGGCGAAGGGACGAGTAGCTGTTGAATAAGGCCTGTAGGTTTCTGGTTCAGTGACTTGCACGCACGACAGTGGGTACATGGTACCACATACGCAGTAGTGCAGACGCATGCCTGGCCAGTAGTAGTACTTCCTCAGAGTCGTGAAGGTCTTCTTCTGGCCTTGATGGCGGGCTGTCACATGGTCATGATGTGAAAACAGAACGTGTGTAAGGAAATCAGGGAATTGTGGGGCGCGGAATCTCCATATTCCATGAATGCAGACGTGCAAGGGAGGCCGCGCATAACGAAAGATAAATTGGCGATTACGAAACTCTATCTGTATAGCATCACCGGGTTGCTTCGCAGCGGTTTCCAAGCCCTCAGCACTGATGGTATAGCCCAAGTATGTGAGCGCCTATTTTGCAAGCTTGCATTTGCGAAACTTTTGGTAGAATTGATGTTTGAGGAAACTACTTGGGTTTGTCGCCGGAGAGAAACGTGCCCAGGGAGGTCAGAACTATAGATGAGAACATCACTTAGATACGCTATGATGCCCTAGCCTGATAAAGGTTGTATATAGGCATTAGTATTGGCCTGCAAAGTCTCTGGCGCACCCTTGAGGTCAAAAGGCATAACTCAATACTCGAATAACCGCAGAACGGAACGGGAGTCCGTCTTCCAGCGACCCTCCTTAGCCATACGTATCTGGTGGAATCCTGTTTCAAAGTCAAGAGTAGGAAAATACGTGGCACCTGCCAGCATCTCCAGAATGGTTTGAATAGGAGATAGCAGAAAATCAGGGGCTATTGTAAGGGCATTCAAAGCCTGATAATAGACACACATACGCATCTTTTGCTCCCCTGAACCATCATCGCGCTTGTCCAGCACAATTGTAGGAAAGCAGATAAGCAAATACTTTGGACCTATCCATCCATTGTCCAACAATTTAGCTATCTCCTATTTGTGGAATTTAAACTGATCTGGTATCATACGGTATATCGCAGATTTCGCCGGTAGTTTCCTAGGTGCCAGTAGGATATGAGGATCTTGAGGGCGCTCCGGCAGTAATCCCTTACGCAAAATGTCGAGAAAAGCCGCCTGATACTCCTGCAGCACCTTCATAATCTCAAAGGAGATATCGTGTGCCTCTGTCGACTTTGTCCACTCGTCGAATTGTGGATGCTCCAGTTTAGCGGTACGCCAGGGTGACTCCTACTCATCGTCCGCTGTCGTTGAGACGGCGCTTGCCGGATGTAAGTCTGTTTCCACTCAACGCGCAGCATCACGCACCTTGCCATTCGTCCGAGAACCTCCGTGCCACAGGCGAGCGAGCTTCGGGAAAAGCCAGTCTGAGATACAAACCGTCCAATGGTACCCTGAGACTCGTTGCGTCAGCATTCGCCTGACGGACAAGCGACACTATCAGTATCTTTACTTTTTTTGTCGCATGGGGCTTGTATCTTTTGGGTAGTGGGCGTAAGAATATGGCAGCCTCCTCTGCTGACATACCCGCGACTTGCTTCACCAACATCCCATATGCTTGCTCGGCAGGGGTCCTTGAGTGTACTACGATAGAGTTGTCTCCCTGTTGTTTTTATTTACTGTTCCTGGCGGCAGGTAGCTCACACCACTTTCCATTCACATAGGTTCTTAACTTGTCTAACTGAAAGTACTAGGACACCTTACTTTCAGCCAGCCAATCCAGCCCAAGTACTGAGTCACAGGGAACACGCAATACTAAGAAACCTTTATAAAAGCGTGCATGTCAGCACCACATTATCAACCCCGTCACGACACGATCAATGCGCAACTGTTCACCGGTAGCCACTGTAAACCTATGCTCTTCTGGAAGTCGCCGCACCTTGAGCTGATGCCATTCGACTGTTTTAGGACTCATAAAGTTTCTCGAGGCCTCTGTGTCCAAGAGCGCCTCACACAGACTCCCTGCCACACCAAATTGTTGCACCGCTGTCGCACCCACAGAACACACTGCTCCCCCTTGGTGGTAAGTTTCCTTCACACAAGTCTCCCGCCACCACTGCGGCACACTCTCTGGTGCTTCTGGCCCGTAGCCCTTTTGTGCTACCTCTGTTGGCTTCCCGCTGCTGTCCGTCTTCTCGTACGGAGCCTCTTCCCTCCGCACCGGCGCAGGCCCAGACTCTCACCGCGTTTCCGATGGCGGCTGAGTCCTTTGCGCGTCTTCATCTCTTGTATTAGCTCTATCGTCCGTGTTGAGGAGTTTGTTCCACCACTCGAGAGTGACGGAAATGGCATTAGGGCCAGTCTCTACCGCCCGCATCATTCCCTTGCAGTGGGTAGGTGGCCTAGAAAGTTTGTGCACAATCACGCTTACCCCCTGTCGTTTAAACCGTCAGTCCTCTCAGCATTGGGGCGAGTGGTCTGTCTACTGCTATTGCCCTCTGTCTCACTCCTTCCTCGGTCGTACGTAAGACAGCCCCGATCATTTTGTCCCATACCTCCACACTTCTTACAGGCCTCCCTCACACCCTTAGTACACTCCCCCTTGTTGGGACAAACGTGTAGTGCACAGCAACTACTGCTGCGACTACGCTGCTACCTGCACCCTTGAGTAGGGGCCTACGATAACCGTCTACCTACGGCGCATTTCCTTGAAACAGTAACCGAAATATCATGAAAAACGTTTATTCAATCTGCTCTTTTAAAATCCCCCCCCACTAGGGATTCTCGCCTCCTAGGTCCTGTGCCTGTGCCTGTGGGGAGGAGGCCTGCACCGGTGCCGGCGCTGTCGCCAGCCCCAGTCTCCGGGTATTTACAGGGACGTCTAGTGTATACACGCTAATTCGCCGACAAATTGCCTTACTTCGATTCTAGTAAGAGGGTCCTGTCCTCGTTCCGTGTTATGACCTCTTGTAGGTCACAGGCTAGCTATCTTTCATAGGTCCCCAGCAAGCCCTATTGTAGTGCCTGTGCACTACAACTTCCCCCCTTGCCGGACTGAAGAGACCTACCCCAAAACACGTTATTTTTACCTTTTCAATTTCCATTCTCTTCTGGAGCTGACACCGTGAGCGCATGCGGTGCGCAGCGCTCCCTCCCCTCTCCTCGTTGAAGGTTGCCCATCCTGCACGCGGCGCGGCAGAAAGTGACGCGCCCACACCTCTACGCCTCGGAGAGACCAACATTGTTTCGAGCCTGAAGACATCTTCGTTGGCGGCGGCGCCAGGTGCGAAGCAAAGCCGGGCAGCCTGTAAGATGGTGAGCGTGCTCCCATGTGGCTGGATCTTCAGGGGTCCCGCGCCACTTCACGAGGTACTGGGCTTCATCTCCCGAGCCGCGTTGGTCCATAATACAATCGGCTTCATTCTCCTCTGTGGTATTCCCTGTTGCATCGCGGATAAGAGGCCAGGCAGCGTCGGCTGCCGAGGGAACTAAAGCGGGAGGGCGGGGGCGGTGGGGAACTAGCTGCGAAACGTGGAAAACGTTATGGCATTCATAAGTGGGAGGCAGAGCGAGACGGTAAGCGACAGTTCCTATGCGTTCGATGACTTCGAAGGGTCCGCGGTAACGGGGCTCGAACTTAGGGCAGCAGTGGAAAGGCGGTAGGTGCTTGCTGCTGAGCGCTGAGCCAGACCTTGTCTCCCTCCGCATACTCCACTGCTCGGCGCTTTGTGTCTGCGTAGTACTTCTGCTGCCATTTTGCCTTCAGGATGTGACTCTGTGCTCTGTCGCAGAGCTTTCGGAAAAGCTTAGTCATCGGAGGAGTGAGCGTGGGAGCTAACGCGCATACGATCAAGGTCCGCAGCAGTCAAGGGGTTCTCGCCAATCATGACCTCGAAGCGAGAGCCCAGTGGATGAATGACTTTTTGTGTTGTAGGCAAGTTCCAAGGCCGGAAGCAAACGCTCTCACTCGCGTTCGTCAGACTGCATGTAGGTATGAAGCATCTGCTCCAGTGTGCGGTAAACCCTTTCAGTTTGGCCGTCGCTTTGGGGATGGTAGAATGAGGACATGCACCGTTTGATGTTAAAGCGGCGAAAGAGCTGGTTCCAAAGATCCGAATGGAAGCGGGGCTCCCGGTCCGATAGGAGCACCTCTGGAAAACCGTGACAGCGGATAAGACGCTCTGCGAGAAGCTCCACGGTGTCTGCTGCTGTGAATGGCTTCTTTGCAGGAACGAAATGAGCAATCTTGCTGAGGGAGTCGACCATCACGAGAATCCAGTCGTGCCCTGTCTTTGTAAGGGGAAGATCCGTGATAAAGTCGAGACTCACGTATGCCCAGCGACGAGAAGGGATGAGCAACTGTTGAAGAAGGCCTGCAGGTGTCTGGCTCAGAGACTTAGAAGTATGACAGTGAGTAGAGGAATCAACATAGGCAGTAGTATACGCGCGCATCCCTGGCCAGTAGTAGTGCTTGCTCAGAGCCGTGAAGGTCTTCTTCTGGCCTCGATGGCCGGCTGTGACATGGTCGTGATGTGAATGCAGAACGTGAGTAAGGAACTCAGGGA